>NC_092772.1:38669888-38754888 GCF_047496795.1 Chiloscyllium punctatum
GACACACACACTGCCCCACGCACGCACACAGCCACACACTCTCTCACACACACCCACATACACTCACATACACCCACACACATACGCCCACACACTGCCCCATGCACACAGATTACCCCACACATACCCACACACAGATGGATTGACACATTCACACACATACTGTTATACACGCACACCAATATACACACACCGATACACACACCTATACACACAGACACACCGATATACATACACACTCACCAATACACACCCAACCACACGCACCGATATACACACACATACACACCAATATACACACACCGATACACACACCTATACACACAGACACACCGATATACATACACACTCACCAATACACACCCAACCACACGCACCGATATACACACACATACACACCAATATACACCCAACCACAGACGCCTATACACACACACACCCACACTAATATATACACAGATATATACACACACACAGATATACACACCCACCCATATGCACCAATATACACAGACATCCACACACACCTAGATAGACACCGATATACACCCACACCAAAACACACACACACCGATAAACACACTGCCATATACACACAGATGTATGCAGACACACTCCCATATACACACACAGACACACTCCCACATGCACACACAGACACACTCCCATATACACATACAGACACACTCCCATATACACACACAGACATACTCCCAGAAACACACAGACACACTCCCATATACACACACAGATACACTCCCATATACACATACAGACACACTCCCATATACACACACAGACATACTCCCAGAAACACACACAGACACACTCCCATATACACACACAGACACACTCCCACATGCAAACACAGACACACTCCCATATACACACACAGACATACTCCCACATACACACACTGCCATATACACACAGATGTATGCAGACACACTCCCACATGCACACACAGACACACTCCCACATACACACACAGACACACTCCCACATGCACACACAGACACACTCCCATATACACACACAGACATACTCCCATATACACACACAGACACACTCCCACATGCACACACAGACACACTCCCATATACACACACAGACATACTCCCATATACACACACAGACACACTCCCACATGCACACACAGACACACTCCCATATACACACACAGACATACTCCCATATACACACACAGACACACTCCCACATACACACACAGACATACTCCCACATACACACACAGACATACTCCCACATACATACACAGACATACTCCCACATACACACACAGACACACTCCCATATACACACACAGACACACTCCCACATACACACACAGACACACTCCCATATACACACACAGACACACTCCCACATGCACACACAGACATACTCCCATATACACACACAGACATACTCCCACATACACACACAGACACACTCCCATATACACACACAGACATACTCCCACATACACACACAGACATACTCCCACATACACACACAGACATACTCCCACATACATACACAGACACACTCCCATATACACACACAGACACACTCCCATATACACACACAGACACACTCCCATACACACACACAGACACACTCCCATATACACACACAGACACACTCCCACATGCACACACAGACATACTCCCACATGCACACACAGACATACTCCCATATACACACACAGACACACTCCCATATACACACACAGACATACTCCCATATACACACACAGACACACTCCCATATACACACACAGACACACTCCCATATACACACACAGACATACTCCCACATACACACACAGACACCCTCCCATATATACACACAGACACACTCCCACATGCACACACAGACACACTCCCATATACACACACAGACACACTCTATATACACACACAGACATACTCCCATATACACACACATACACACTCCCATATACACACACAGACACACTCCCATATACAGACACACTCCCATATACACACACACACTCCCATATACACACCAAAATACACACAGACACACACCGATAATCACACACACTCCCATATACACACAGACACACTCCTATACACACACAATGATATACACACAGACACACTCCCATATATACACTGACACACACACATACACTCCCATATATACACCGATATACACACACACTCCCACATACACACACAGACACACTCCCATATACACACACAGACACACTCCCACATGCACACACAGACACACTCCCATATACACACACAGACATACTCCCACAAACACACACTGCCATATACACACAGATGTATGCAGACACACTCCCACATGCACACACAGACACACTCCCACATACACACACAGACACACTCCCACATGCACACACAGACACACTCCCATATACACACACAGACATACTCCCATATACACACACAGACACACTCCCACATGCACACACAGACATACTCCCACATACACACACAGACATACTCCCATATACACACACAGACACACTCCCATATACACACACAGACATACTCCCATATACACACACAGACACACTCCCATATACACACACAGACACACTCCCATATACACACACAGACATACTCCCATATACACACACAGACACACTCCCATATACACACACAGACACACTCCCATATACACACACAGACATACTCCCACATACACACACAGACACCCTCCCATATATACACACAGACACACTCCCACATGCACACACAGACACACTCCCATATACACACACAGACACACTCTATATACACACACAGACATACTCCCATATACACACACAGACACACTCCCATATACACACACAGACACACTCCCATATACAGACACACTCCCATATACACACACATTGATATACACACACACACTCCCATATACACACCAAAATACACACAGACACACACCGATAATCACACACACTCCCATATACACACAGACACACTCCTATACACACACAATGATATACACAGTCACACTCCCATATATACACTGACACACACACATACACTCCCATATATACACCGATATAAATACAGATACGCTCCCATATACACACACAGACATACTCCCACATAAACACACAGACACACTCCCATATACACACACAGACACACTCCCATATACACACACAGACACACTCCCACATGCACACACAGACACACTCCCATATACACACACAGACACACTCCCATATACACACACAGACATACTCCCACATACACACACAGACATACTCCCACATACACACACAGACACACTCACACATGCACACACAGACCCACTCCCATATACACACACAGACACACTCCCATATACACACACAGACACACTCCCATATACACACAGAGACACACTCCCATATACACACACAGACACACTCCCATATACACACACAGACACATTCCCACATACACACACAGACACACTCCCATATATACACAGACACACTCCCATATACACACACAGACACACTCCCACATACACACAGACACACTCCCACATGCACACACAGACATACTCCCATATACACACACAGACACACTCCCACATACACACACAGACACACTCCCATATACACACACACAGACACACTCCCACATACACACACAGACACACTCCCATATACACACACAGACATACTCCCACATACACACACAGACACACTCCCATATACACACACAGACACACTCCCATATACACACACAGACACACTCCTACATTCGCACACAGACACACTCCCATATACACACACAGACACACTCCCATATATACACACAGACACACTCCCACATGCACACACAGACACACTCCCATATACACACACAGACACACTCCCATATACACACACAGACACACTCCCATATACAGACACACTCCCATATACACACACATTGATATACACACACACACTCCCATATACACACCAAAATACACACAGACACACACCGATAATCACACACACTCCCATATACACACAGACACACTCCTATACACACACAATGATATACACACAGACACACTCCCATATATACACTGACACACACACATACACTCCCATATATACACCGATATAAACACAGATACACTCCCATATACACACACACACATACTCCCACATACACACACAGACACACTCCCATATACACACACAGACACACTCCCATATACACACACAGACATACTCCCACATACACACACAGACATACTCCCACATGCACACACAGACACACTCCCATATACACACACAGACATACTCCCATATACACACACAGACACACTCCCACATGCACACACAGACACACTCCCGTATACACACACAGACACACTCCCATATACACACACAGACACACTCCCACATACACACACAGACATACTCCCACATACACACACAGACATACTCCCACATACACACACAGACATACTCCCACATACATACACAGACATACTCCCACATACACACACAGACACACTCCCATATACACACACAGACACACTCCCACATACACACACAGACACACTCCCATATACACACACAGACACACTCCCACATGCACACACAGACATACTCCCATATACACACACAGACATACTCCCACATACACACACAGACACACTCCCATATACACACACAGACATACTCCCACATACACACACAGACATACTCCCACATACACACACAGACATACTCCCACATACATACACAGACATACTCCCACATACACACACAGACACACTCCCATATACACACACAGACACACTCCCATATACACACACAGACACACTCCCATACACACACACAGACACACTCCCATATACACACACAGACACACTCCCATATACACACACAGACATACTCCCACATACACACACAGACACCCTCCCATATATACACACAGACACACTCCCACATGCACACACAGACACACTCCCATATACACACACAGACACACTCTATATACACACACAGACATACTCCCATATACACACACAGACACACTCCCATATACACACACAGACACACTCCCACATGCACACACAGACACACTCCCACATGCACACACAGACATACTCCCACATGCACACAGAGACATACTCCCATATACACACACAGACACACTCCCATATATACACACAGACACACTCCCACATGCACACACAGACACACTCCCATATACACACACAGACACACTCTATATACACACACAGACATACTCCCATATACACACACAGACACACTCCCATATACACACACAGACACACTCCCATATACACACACAGACATACTCCCACATACACACACAGACACCCTCCCATATATACACACAGACACACTCCCACATGCACACACAGACACACTCCCATATACACACACAGACACACTCTATATACACACACAGACATACTCCCATATACACACACAGACACACTCCCATATACACACACAGACACACTCCCATATACAGACACACTCCCATATACACACACATTGATATACACACACACACTCCCATATACACACCAAAATACACACAGACACACACCGATAATCACACACACTCCCATATACACACAGACACACTCCTATACACACACACTGATATACACACAGACACACTCCCATATATACACTGACACACACACATACACTCCCATATATACACCGATATAAACACACACTCCCACATACACACACAGACACACTCCCATATACACACACAGACACACTCCCACATACACACACAGACACACTCCCATATACATACACAGACACACTCCCATATACACACACAGACACACTCCCATATACACACACAGACACACTCCCATATACACACACAGACACACTCCCACATACACACACAGACACACTCCCACATACACACACAGACACACTCCCATATACACACACAGACATACTCCCACATACACACACAGACACACTCCCATATACAGACACAGACACACTCCCATATACACACACAGACACACTCCTACATTCGCACACAGACACACTCCCATATACACACACAGACACCCTCCCATATATACACACAGACACACTCCCACATGCACACACAGACACACTCCCATATACACACACAGACACACTCTATATACACACACAGACATACTCCCATATACACACACAGACACACTCCCATATACAGACACACTCCCATATACACACACATTGATATACACACACACACTCCCATATACACACCAAAATACACACAGACACACACCGATAATCACACACACTCCCATATACACACAGACACACTCCTATACACACACAATGATATACACAGTCACACTCCCATATATACACTGACACACACACATACACTCCCATATATACACCGATATAAATACAGATACGCTCCCATATACACACACAGACATACTCCCACATACACACACAGACACACTCCCATATACACACACAGACACACTCCCATATACACACACAGACACACTCCCACATGCACACACAGACACACTCCCATATACACACACAGACACACTCCCATATACACACACAGACACACTCCCACATACACACACAGACATACTCCCACATACACACACAGACACACTCACACATGCACACACAGACCCACTCCCATATACACACACAGACACACTCCCATATACACACACAGACACACTCCCATATACACACAGAGACACACTCCCATATACACACACAGACACACTCCCATATACACACACAGACACATTCCCACATACACACACAGACACACTCCCATATATACACTGACACACTCCCATATACACACACAGACACACTCCCACATACACACAGACACACTCCCACATGCACACACAGACACACTCCCACATACACACACAGACACACTCCCATATACACACACACAGACACACTCCCACATACACACACAGACACACTCCCATATACACACACAGACATACTCCCACATACACACACAGACACACTCCCATATACACACACAGACACACTCCCATATACGCACACAGACACACTCCTACATTCGCACACAGACACACTCCCATATACACACACAGACACACTCCCATATATACACACAGACACACTCCCACATGCACACACAGACACACTCCCATATACACACACAGACACACTCCATATACACACACAGACATACTCCCATATACACACACAGACACACTCCCATATACACACACAGACACACTCCCATATACAGACACACTCCCATATACACACACATTGATATACACACACACACTCCCATATACACACCAAAATACACACAGACACACACCGATAATCACACACACTCCCATATACACACAGACACACTCCTATACACACACAATGATATACACACAGACACACTCCCATATATACACTGACACACACACATACACTCCCATATATACACCGATATAAACACAGATACACTCCCATATACACACACAGACATACTCCCACATACACACACAGACACACTCCCATATACACACACAGACACACTCCCATATACACACACAGACATACTCCCACATACACACACAGACATACTCCCACATGCACACACAGACACACTCCCATATACACACACAGACATACTCCCATATACACACACAGACACACTCCCACATGCACACACAGACACACTCCCATATACACACACAGACACACTCCCATATACACACACAGACACACTCCCACATACACACACAGACATACTCCCACATACACACACAGACATACTCCCACATACACACACAGACATACTCCCACATACATACACAGACATACTCCCACATACACACACAGACACACTCCCATATACACACACAGACACACTCCCACATACACACACAGACACACTCCCATATACACACACAGACACACTCCTACATGCACACACAGACATACTCCCATATACATACACAGACATACTCCCACATACACACACAGACACACTCCCATATACACACACAGACACACTCCCATATACACACACAGACACACTCCCATACACACACACAGACACACTCCCATATACACACACAGACACACTCCCACATGCACACACAGACATACTCCCACATGCACACACAGACATACTCCCACATGCACACACAGACATACTCCCATATACACACACAGACACACTCCCATATACACACACAGACACACTCCCATATACACACACAGACATACTCCCATATACACACACAGACACACTCCCATATACACACACAGACACACTCCCATATACACACACAGACATACTCCCACATACACACACAGACACCCTCCCATATATACACACAGACACACTCCCACATGCACACACAGACACACTCCCATATACACACACAGACACACTCTATATACACACACAGACATACTCCCATATACACACACATACACACTCCCATATACACACACAGACACACTCCCATATACAGACACACTCCCATATACACACACACACTCCCATATACACACCAAAATACACACAGACACACACCGATAATCACACACACTCCCATATACACACAGACACACTCCTATACACACACAATGATATACACACAGACACACTCCCATATATACACTGACACACACACATACACTCCCATATATACACCGATATAAACACACACTCCCACATACACACACAGACACACTCCCATATACACACACAGACACACTCCCACATGCACACACAGACACACTCCCATATACACACACAGACATACTCCCACAAACACACACTGCCATATACACACAGATGTATGCAGACACACTCCCACATGCACACACAGACACACTCCCACATACACACACAGACACACTCCCACATGCACACACAGACACACTCCCATATACACACACAGACATACTCCCATATACACACACAGACACACTCCCATATACACACACAGACATACTCCCATATACACACACAGACATACTCCCATATACACACACAGACACACTCCCATATACACACACAGACATACTCCCATATACACACACAGACACACTCCCATATACACACACAGACACACTCCCATATACACACACAGACATACTCCCATATACACACACAGACACACTCCCATATACACACACAGACACACTCCCATATACACACACAGACATACTCCCACATACACACACAGACACCCTCCCATATATACACACAGACACACTCCCACATGCACACACAGACACACTCCCATATACACACACAGACACACTCTATATACACACACAGACATACTCCCATATACACACACAGACACACTCCCATATACACACACAGACACACTCCCATATACAGACACACTCCCATATACACACACATTGATATACACACACACACTCCCATATACACACCAAAATACACACAGACACACACCGATAATCACACACACTCCCATATACACACAGACACACTCCTATACACACACACTGATATACACACAGACACACTCCCATATATACACTGACACACACACATACACTCCCATATATACACCGATATAAACACACACTCCCACATACACACACAGACACACTCCCATATACACACACAGACATACTCCCACATACACACACAGACACACTCCCATATACATACACAGACACACTCCCATATACACACACAGACACACTCCTACATTCGCACACAGACACACTCCCATATACACACACAGACACCCTCCCATATATACACACAGACACACTCCCACATGCACACACAGACACACTCCCATATACACACACAGACACACTCTATATACACACACAGACATACTCCCATATACACACACAGACACACTCCCATATACAGACACACTCCCATATACACACACATTGATATACACACACACACTCCCATATACACACCAAAATACACACAGACACACACCGATAATCACACACACTCCCATATACACACAGACACACTCCTATACACACACAATGATATACACACAGTCACACTCCCATATATACACTGACACACACACATACACTCCCATATATACACCGATATAAATACAGATACGCTCCCATATACACACACAGACATACTCCCACATACACACACAGACACACTCCCATATACACACACAGACACACTCCCATATACACACACAGACACACTCCCACATGCACACACAGACACACTCCCATATACACACACAGACACACTCCCATATACACACACAGACATACTCCCACATACACACACAGACATACTCCCACATACACACACAGACACACTCACACATGCACACACAGACCCACTCCCATATACACACACAGACACACTCCCATATACACACACAGACACACTCCCATATACACACAGAGACACACTCCCATATACACACACAGACACACTCCCATATACACGCACAGACACACTCCCACATACACACACAGACACACTCCCATATATACACTGACACACTCCCATATACACACACAGACACACTCCCACATACACACAGGCACACTCCCACATGCACACACAGACATACTCCCATATACACACACAGACACACTCCCACATACACACACAGACACACTCCCATATACACACACAGACACACTCCCACATACACACACAGACACACTCCCATATACACACACAGACACACTCCCATATACACACACACAGACACACTCCCACATACACACACAGACACACTCCCATATACACACACAGACATACTCCCACATACACACACAGACACACTCCCATATACACACACAGACACACTCCCATATACACACACAGACACACTCCTACATTCGCACACAGACACACTCCCATATACACACACAGACACACTCCCATATATACACACAGACACACTCCCACATGCACACACAGACCCACTCCCATATACACACACAGACACACTCCCATATACACACACAGACACACTCCATATACACACACAGACATACTCCCATATACACACACAGACACACTCCCATATACACACACAGACACACTCCCATATACAGACACACTCCCATATACACACACATTGATATACACACACACACTCCCATATACACACCAAAATACACACAGACACACACCGATAATCACACACACTCCCATATACACACAGACACACTCCTATACACACACAATGATATACACACAGACACACTCCCATATATACACTGACACACACACATACACTCCCATATATACACCGATATAAACACAGATACACTCCCATATACACACACAGACACACTCCCATATACACACACAGACACACTCCCACATACACACACAGACATACTCCCACATACACACACAGACACACTCCCATATACACACACAGACATACTCCCACATACACACACAGACATACTCCCACATACACACACAGACACACTCACACATGCACACACAGACCCACTCCCATATACACACACAGACACACTCCCATATACACACACAGACACACTCCCATATACACACAGAGACACACTCCCATATACACACACAGACACACTCCCATATACACACACAGACACACTCCCACATACACACACAGACACACTCCCATATATACACTGACACACTCCCATATACACACACAGACACACTCCCACATACACACAGACACACTCCCACATGCACACACAGACCCACTCCCATATACACACACAGACACACTCCCATATACACACACAGTCACACTCCCACATACACACACAGACACACTCCCATATACACACAGAGACACACTCCCACATGCACACACAGACACACTCCCATATACACACACAGACACACTCCCACATACACACACAGACACACTCCCATATACACACACAGACACACTCCCACATGCACACACAGGCACACTCCCACATACACACACAGACACACTCCCATATACACACACAGACACACTCCCACAGACACACACAGACACACTCCCATATACACACACAGACACACTCCCATATACACACACAGACATACTCCCATATACACACACAGACACACTCCCATATACACACACAGACACACTCCCACATGCACACACAGACATACTCCCATATACACACACAGACACACTCCCATATACACACACAGACACACTCCCATATACACACACAGACACACTCCCACATTCGCACACAGACACACTCCCATATACACACACAGACACACTCCCATGTACACACACAGACATACTCCCATATACACACACAGACACTCCCATATACAGACACACTCCCATATACACACACACTCCCATATACACACCAAAATACACACAGACACACACCGATAGTCACACACGCTCCCATATACACACATACACACTCCTATACACACACACTGATATACACACAGACACACTCCCATATATACACTGACACACACACATACACTCCCATATATACACCGATATAAACACAGATACACACACAGACCGATTTACGAACAGCGTCCCATATACACACCAATACACGCACACATACACACTCCCATATAGGCAACTATATACACACAGATACACTCCCATTTACGCTCTAATATACACACACACTCCCATATACACACCAATAAACACACACACACTCCCATATACACACCGATAAACACACACACATTCCCATATACACACCGATATACACACAGACACACACCGATATGCACACACATGCTCCCATATTCACACCGATATACACACACACTTCCACATACACACCAATATACACACACACATTCCCATATACACACCAATATACACACATACATTCCCATATACACACCAATATACACACATACATTCCCATATGCACACTGAAACACAGATAAACTCCCATATACACACTGATATACACACACATTCCCATACACACACCAATAAACGCACACACACTCCAATATACACACCGATAAACACACACATTCCTATATACACACTGATATACACACACATTCCCATACACACACACTGATACACACAGACACACACTCACACACACACTCACACAGACACACACACTCACACACACTTCCGTACACACCAACATACATACACTAGCACAATAACATAGACACACACATGCTAATATATACACTTACAGATACAGAAAAGCACACACACACAGAGATATACATACACAGATACATACTGACACACACAATAACATAGACACATACAGACATACACGCACACATACTGATGCACACACGAATGTACATACTGACAGTCACAGAAAAACACACCATGGATCACACACACCGATATACACACACCAATATACATCCACAGACATACACACACCAACATGCACCCTCACAGACCCAGACACACACACCGTGGTACACACACACAGACACAGACATACCACATGCTGACACACACAGAAACACATCAACATACATAGAAGCATACAGATACATGTACACAGTGACAGACACGCTGACACACAGTCATGTACACAGACACCGACAACCACTCACAGAATAACAGACCAATACACACCGACACAGAGACATCCACACAGACACACCGTGACACAAACACACACACTGACACACACACACACATCCATACAGACACACCGTGACACACACACTGACACACACACACATCCATACAGACACACCGTGACACACACTGACACACACACACACATTCATACAGACACACCGTGACACACACACTGACACACACACACATTCATACAGACACACCGTGACACACACACTGACACACACACACACAAAGACATCCATACAGACACACCGTGACACACACACACACACATACACACACACATCCATACAGACACACCGTGACACACACACACATACACACACACATCCATACAGACACACCGTGACACAAACACACACACTGACACACACACATCCATACAGACACACTGTGACACACACACATACACATACACACACACATCCATACAGACACACCATGACACACACAGACACACACATACTGACACAAACACACACACACACAGACATCCATACAGACACACAACCAATGACACACACAGTGACGAGCAGTGAACCGCACACACACACACACCTGACAGAATGATCTCAGAGGCTGGCAGAGATAGGGAGGGGGTGTAGGGACTGGAGGGGGCTACAGGGATAGGGAGGGGGTATAGGGGCTGGAGGGGGTTACAGAGATAGGGAGGGGGTGTAGGGGCTGGAGGGGGTTACAGAGATAGGGAGGGGGTATAGGGGCTGGAGGGGTTTACAGAGATAGGGAGGGGGTGTAGGGGCTGGAGGGGGTTACAGAGATAGGGAGGGGGTGTAGGGGCTGGAGGGGGTTACAGAGATAGGGAGGGGGTGTAGGGGCTGGAGGGGGTTACAGAGATAGGGAGGGGGTGTAGGGGCTGGAGGGGGTTACAGAGATAGGGAGGGGGTGTAGGGGCTGGAGGGGGTTACAGGGATAGGGAGGGGGTGTAGGGGCTGGAGGGGGTTACAGGGATAGGGAGGGGGTGTAGGGGCTGGAGGGGGTTACAGAGATAGGGAGGGGGTGTAGGGGCTGGAGGGGGTTACAGAGATAGGGAGGGGGTGTAGGGGCTGGAGGGGGTTACAGAGATAGGGAGGGGGTGTAGGGGCTGGAGGGGGTTACAGAGATAGGGAGGGGGTGTAGGGGCTGGAGGGGGTTACAGAGATAGGGAGGGGGTGTAGGGGCTGGAGGGGGTCACAGAGATAGGGAGGGGGTGTAGGGGCTGGAGGGGGTCACAGGGATAGGGAGGGGGTGTAGGGGCTGGAGGGGGTCACAGAGATAGGGAGGGGGTGTAGGGGCTGGAGGGGGTCACAGAGATAGGGAGGGGGTGTAGGGGCTGGGGGGGGGTTACAGAGATAGGGAGGGGGTGTAGGGGCTGGAGGGGGTTACAGAGATAGGGAGGGGGTGTAGGGGCTGGAGGGGGTTACAGAGATAGGGAGGGGGTGTAGGGGCTGGAGGGGGTTACAGAGATAGGGAGGGGGTGTAGGGGCTGGAGGGGGTCACAGAGATAGGGAGGGGGTGTAGGGGCTGGGGGGGGGTTACAGAGATAGGGAGGGGCTGTAGGGGCTGGAGGGGGTCACAGAGATAGGGAGGGGGTGTAGGGGCCGGAGGGGGTCACAGAGATAGGGAGGGGGTGTAGGGGCCGGAGGGGGTCACAGAGATAGGGAGGGGGTGTAGGGGCCGGAGGGGGTCACAGAGATAGGGAGGGGGTGTAGGGGCCGGAGGGGGTCACAGAGATAGGGAGGGGGTGTAGGGGCCGGAGGGGGTCACAGAGATAGGGAGGGGGTGTAGTTGCTGGAGGAGGTTACAGAGATAGGGAGGGGTGTAGGGGCTGGAGGGGATTACAGAGATAGGGAGAGGGTGTAGGTGCTGGAGGAGGTTACAGAGATAGGGAGGGGGTGTAGGGGCTGGAGGAGGTTACAGAGATAGGGAGGGGGTGTAGGGGCTGGAGGAGGGTACTGGGATAGGGAGTCACCGTGGCTGCAATGAGCCAGCGATGCTCCCGGCGTTCCGAACGTTCCGAACAGTCCGAACTGTACCTGGACTCCTTTCCCCCGTGTGGCTCGGAATTTCCTCACGAGCTCCGCCATGTCCTTCTCATACTCCGAGTATCCTCCTGGCTTCATGTAATGTCCGTTTCGGACCTTGTCCTGGATCCCAGCTCCCTGATCCAAGATGATGCTGCTGGAGATATCCGTGGACAATTGTCTGTTCTTCTCAGCAATGCCCGCGTACATGCCAGCCACGTTTTTCTGTGGGAGACAGGGACGGGGTTACCCTGAGGCTGAGGTGCAGCTGCGTTCCCCCATCCCACCGAATGGCAGGCCGGCATCGAGGGAATGCAGCGCCTCCTCCTGGCCTTGTCACAAGAACGCCAGCCGGAGGAAGCCATTCAGCCCTTTTTGAGCCCCCTCTGCCATTTAATGTGATCGTGGCTGAACTCATCTCAGCTTCCGGCTCCACCTTCCGGATCATTCCCCCCAACCCTTTAACCCATGACTGATTAAAACTCGGCCCAGCTCCTCCTTAAATTTGCTCAATGTTCCAACACTCTGGTGTCAGGACGTTCCACAGCGTCACCGCCCTTGGAAAGAAATAATTCCTCCTTGTCTCTGTGTTGAGTCTGTCACCACTTACCTGAAGACCATGGCCTCTCGTTCTAGATTAGAACTTTGAAAAGTACAGCACAGAACAGGCCCTTCGGCCCACAATGTCGTGCCGAGGATTAAGCCTAATATAAAATAAAATAACTTAACCTACGCACCCCTCAATTCACTGCCCACATGAGGAAACGTCCTCTCTATGTCTACAATTGTCAATCCCTCTCAGCATCGGAATTAGATTTCCCATCATTCATCTGAACACCAGACGGTATAGGCCTTATCTGGTCAATCTATCCTCAAAAGATGGACCTGCTGTCTCTGGAATCAATCCAGTGAATCGTCTCTGAACTGCCTCCAATTAAAGTTGACACCAAAATTGGGCATACAGTGGACAGCGAAGAGGGTTACCCTCAGGTTACAACAGGATCTGGACCAGATGGACCAATGGGCCGAGGAGTGGTAGTTGGAGTTTAATTCAGATAAATGCGAGGTGCTGGATTTTGGGAAAGCAAATCTTAGCAGGACTTATACACTTAATGGTAAGGTCCTAGGGAGTGTTGCTGAACAAAGAGACCTTGGAGTGCAGGTTCATAGCTCCTTGAAAGTGGAGTCGCAGGTAGATAGGATAGTGAAGGAGGTGTTTGGTATGCTTTCCTTTTAGGGTGTAGGTTTGCTCACTGAGCTGTAGGTTTGATACCCAGACGTTTCATTACCTGGCTTGGTAACATCATCATGTCTTTGCTTAGCCTGTCCCCCTCTCCCTCGTAGCCCTACACATGGATGGAAAAACCCACCATTTTGACTGGGACAACACATCTATCCTGGGACAGGCTCAGCAAAGACATCCCAGAGAATTCCTAGATGCCTGACACTCCAACCACAACACCATAAACAAACACATAGACCTAGATACCATCGATCAACCCCTCAGAAAACCAACAGGAAATGACATCACCACAAACCCCAGGAACCCCATCCAGGAGAAAAATATAAATAGAAAGCAGGAGACAACAGCTTCGCTTCACTTGGAGGTCCCCACTGATGATGTTACCCAGCCAGGTAATGAAACGTCTGGATATCAAACCGACAGCTCAGTGAGCAAACCTACACCCTAAACCTCAACCTGAGCTACAAACCTTCACAAACCTTGCACAATTCAGCACGGCCAATCCACCCTAACCTGCACATCCCTGGGCACTATGGGACAATTTAGCACGGCCAATCCACCCTAACCTGCACATCCCTGGGCACTGTGGGACAATTTAGCATGGCCAATCCACCCTAACCTGCACATCCCTGGACACTATGGGACAATTTAGCATGGCCAATCCACCCTAACCTGTACATCCCTGGGCACTATGGGACAATTTAGCATGGCCAATTCACCCTAACCTGCACATCCCGGTCACTATGGGACAATTTAGCATGGCCAATCCACCCTAACCTGTACATCCCTGGGCACTATGGGACAATTTAGCATGGCCAATCCACCCTAACCTACACATCCCTGGACACTATGGGACAATTTAGCATGGCCAATCCACCCTAACCTGCACATCCCGGGGCACTATGGCACAATTTAGCACGGCCAATCCACCCTAACCTGCACATCCCTGAGCACTATGGGACAATTTAGCATGGCCAATCCACCCTAACCTGCACATCCCTGAGCACTATGGGACAATTTAGCACGGCCAATCCACCCTAACCTGCACATCCCTGAGCACTATGGGACAATTTAGCATGGCCAATCCACCCTAACCTGCACATCCCTGGGCACTATGGGACAATTTAGCATGGCCAATCCACCCTAACCTGTACATCCCTGAGCACTATGGGACAATTTAGCATGGCCAATCCACCCTAACCTGCACATCCCTGGGCACTATGGGACAATTTAGCATGGCCAATCCACTCTAACCTGTACATCCCTGAGCACTATGGGACAATTTAGCATGGCCAATCCACCATAACCTGCACATCCCTGGACATCTCCTCGCAGACACAGGGAGAATGTGCAAACACTGCACAGACAGTCAACCAAGGCTAGAATCATATCCGGGGTCCCTAGTGCTGTGAGGCAGCAGTGCTAACCACTGAACCACCGTACCACCATCAGGGGGTTGGAGGATTTGAGCTACAAGCAGAGCTGAATGGGTTGGGGCTGTTTTCTCTGGAACATCAGAGGCTGAGGGGTGACCTTATAGAGGTTTACAAAATCATGAGGGGAATGGATAGAGTAAATAGACATGGTCTTTTCCCCTGGGGTGGGGGAGTCCAGAACTAGGGGGTATAGGTTTCGGGTGAGAGGGGAGAGGTTTAAACTGGACCGAAGGGGCAACCTTTTCACCCAGAGGATGGAATGAGCTGCCAGAGGAAGTGGGTGGAGGCTGGTACAATGACAGCATTTGAAAGGCATTTGGATGGGTGTGTGAATAGGAAGGGTTCAGAGAGACCCGGGCCGAGTGCTGGCAAATGGGACTAGATTAGGTTCGGATAATCTGGTCGGCATGGATGAGTAGGACCGAAGAGTCTGTTTCCGCGCTGTACATCTCTACGACTCTCAGTAAAGGGACCAAAATCCACAAGACTCCAGTCGCGGTCTCAACAGAGTCTGGTGCGGTCTCAGCAAGGCTGCCTGCCTTTTATACAGTCTCTTCCGAACAGCCAAACCTTCTCATTGGAACCACTGCAGGGGGGTGACATTGAACCATGAGCAATTTCAGCCGCAAACAGCACACTGCTCCATCTAGTGCCAAAACACACCACCCTGTGACAGTTGACATAGGAAATGTGACTGGGAACTGTGCGGTGGTCACAAACCCGTCCTGATGAACCTCGCAGCACAATGCAAGGATTGTCAACGGGGCAAAACAAGAGCAGATTCTTCTTCTCTTGGCGCTCTGTTGCCAAAATAATCCTTCCGGTCTCTCGGCGCAAGGTGCCGCACAGCAGGACTTTACTCCTTGGTCTGCGATTGGGTAGCCAATCGAGGAGGGGTTGATGAAAGTGCGAACTCAGTGGAACTCCTCAGAATTGAACGTTCCCGAGGAAGGTAATCGGAGCAAAAAACAGCCAATTGCTGGGGTCCGCAGCCCTCTACATGAAACAACAAGGAAGCCCTCTCAAAGTGGTGAACAATCGGATTAATACGCTGACCACGAGGAATGGTGGAGTGGGTGAGGAACAGCTGCGAGAATAGGACTCATCCCAAGCAACCAGCAGGTGGAGATGGGGCTGAATGGCCTCGTCCTAGATGGGCCCTCAGTGATACCGGCTCCCTCTGCTCTAATACTCACCGTAAACTCCTCTTGGTACCTCTGGCCTTCATCCCGAAAACAGCGCTTCATGAAGAGCTGCAGAGCCTCAGGGTAAACCTGGTTATGGATCTCCGATAGTTCCACCACGGTCTCCGTCGGGAGAGTCACCCACTCCCCCATCCATTTCTCGTAGGCCTGCACTGCCTCTTGGATTGCAGCCGTGTTCTCGATATCTGCCAGGGTGTGCACCGCACTCTCAAGGCAAGGCAGCTGTCCACTCCGGATAGAGTCCACATAGGTAACCACCAGAGCTCCCAGCACTGAGGGGAGAGGGGGGAGGGGGGGGAGAGGGGGGGGAGGGGGGAGAGGGGAGAGAGGGGAGAGAGGGGGGAGAAGGGGGAGAGAGGGGAGAGAGGGAGAGGGGGGGGAGAGGGGAGAGGGGGAGAGAGGGGAGAGAGGGGGGAGGGGGGAGAGAGAGGAGAGGGGGGAGAGAGGGGAGAGAGAGGAGAGGGGGGAGAGAGGGGAGGGGGGGAGGGAAAGGGAAAGGGGGTTAGACACGGGCAGCTCACCGTCATTGGTAAACATACACACACAGTCACTTCCTCACACACACACACAGTCTCACACACACATACACACACAGTCACTTACTTACACACACGCACACATACACGCACACATACACACACAGTCACTTACTCACACACACATACACACACAGTCACTTACTTACACACACGCACACATACACGCACACATACACACACAGTCACTTACTCACACACACATACACACACAGTCACTTACACACACAGTCACACACAAAGTCACACACACATACACACACAGTCACTTACACACACAGTCACTTACTCACACACACATACACACACAGTCACTAACTCACACACACAAACACATACACACACACAGTCACTTACACACACACATACACAGTCACACACACACACATACACACACATACACAGTCACACACACACACTCACACACACACAGTCTCTCACACTCACACACACAGTCACACACACACACAGTCACACACACACACAGTCACTCACACACACACAGAGTCACACACACACACATACACACACAGTCACACACACAAACACAGTCACACACACATACACACAGTCACACACACACACTCACTCACACACACACAGTCACACACACACGTACACACACAGTCTCACACACACACATACACACGCAGTCACACACACATACACACACAGTCACTCACTCACACACAGAGTCACACACACAGTCACTCACTCACACACAGTCACACACGCACATACACACACAGTCACACACACACATACACACACAGTCACACACACACATACACACAGTCACTCACTCACACACACACAGTCACACACACAGTCACATACACATACACACACAGTCATACACACACACAGTCACTCACTCACACACACACAGTCACACACACAGTCTCACACACACACAGTCACCCACACACAGAGTCACACACACAGTGTCACACACACAAACACATACACAGAGTCACACACACAGTCACACACACACACCCACACACACAGTCACACACACACATACACACACATACACAGTCACACACACACACTCACACACACACAGTCTCTCACACTCACACACACAGTCACACACACACACAGTCACTCACACACACACAGAGTCACACACACACACACACAGTCACACACACAAACACAGTCACACACACATACACACAGTCACACACACACAGTTACTCACTCACACACACACAGTCACACACACACGTACACACACAGTCACACACACACATACACACGCAGTCACACACACATACACACACACTCACTCACTCACACACAGTCACACACACAGTCACTCACTCACACACACAGTCACACACGCACATACACACACAGTCACACACACACATACACACACAGTCACACACACACATACACACAGTCACTCACTCACACACACACAGTCACACACACAGTCACATACACATACACACACAGTCATACACACACACAGTCACTCACTCACACACACACAGTCTCACACACACACAGAGTCACACACAGTCACACACACACAGTCTCACACACACACAGTCACCCACACACAGAGTCACACACACAGTCTCACACACACAAACACATACACAGAGTCACACACACAGTCACACACACACACACACACACAGTCTCACACACACACAAACACACACACAGAGTCACACACAGTCTCACACACACACACCCACACACAGTCACACACAGAGTCACACACACACTGAGTCTCACACACACACACAAACACACACACAGAGTCACACACAGTAACTCACTCACACACACAGTCTCACACACACAGAGTCACACAAACACACACAGTCACACACACAGTCACCCACACACAGAGTCACACACACAGTCACACACACAGACACACACACACAGAGTCACACAAACACACACACAGAGTCACACAGTCACACACACAGACACACACACACAGAGTCACCCACACACAAACACACACACACAGTCACACACAGTCACCCACACACAGAGTCACACTCACAGTCTCTCACACACACAAATACACACACAGTCACACACAGACACACACAGAGTCACACACACGCAAACACAGAGTCACACAAAGTCACGCACACAGACACACACACAGTCACACAGAGTCACACACACACAGACACACACACAGTCTCTCACAAACACACGCCCAGAGTCACACAGACAGTCACACACACACACAAACACACACCCAGAGTCACACACAGTCACACACACAGTCACCCACACACAGAGTCGCACACAGTCTCTCACACACACAAATACACACACAGTCACACACAGACACACACAGAGTCACACACACACAAACACAGAGTCACACAAAGTCACGCACACAGACACACACACAGTCACACAAACAGAGTCACACACACAGAGTCACACACACAGTCACACACACAGACACGCATCCACAGAGTCACACACACACAAACACACACCCAGAGTCACACACACAGACACACACACCCAGTCACACACACACAGAGTCACACACACACAGAGTCACACGTGCACACAAATACACACAGAGTCACACACACAGTCACACACACACAGAGTCATACACACACAAACACACACAGAGTCACACACAGTCACACACACAGAGCCACACATACACACAAACACACACACAGAGTCACACACACACAGTCACACACACACAGAGTCACACACACACACATACACACACACAGAGTCACACACAGTAACTCACTCACACACACAGTCTCACACACACACAGTCACACACACATATACACACAGTCTCTCACACACACACAGAGTCTCACACACACACAGAGTCACACACACACACGCACACACGCACACACCCACACACGCACACAGTCTCACACACACGCACACACACAGAGTCTCATACACATGCACACACACACGCACACAAACACGCACTTACCCACTCACACAGAGTCTCACACACACACCCACACACACTCAGAGTCTCACACACACACATGCACAAGCACACACCCACACAGACAGAGTCTCTCACACACACACACACCTACACACATACCCACGCATATGCACACACAGAGTCTCACACACACACACACCCACAAACACACACACACCTACACGCACACACACACCTACACACACACACACCCACAAACACACACCTACACACACACACCCACAAACACACACACACAAACACACACACACACAAACACACACACACACAAACACACACACACACAAAAACACACACACCTACACACACACGCACACACACCTACACACACAAACACACACACACCTACACACACACGCACACACACCTACACACACACCTACACACACAAACACACACACACCTACACACACACATCTACACACCTACACACACCTACACACCTACACACACCTACATGCACACGCACCTACATGCACACAAACCTACACACACAGACACACACACCTACACATACACACACCTACACACACACACCTACACGCACACATGCACACACCAACACACACACACCTACACACACATCTACCTACACACACACCTACACACACACACACAAACACACACACACAGACACACACACACACAAATACACACACAGTCACACACACAGACACACACACAGTCACCCACACACAGAGTCACACACACAATCTCACACACACACAAATACACACACAGTCACACACAGTCACACACACAGACACACACACAGAGTCACACGCACACAAACACAGAGTCACACACACAGTCACACACACACAGAGTCACACACACAGTCTCTCACACACACAGACACGCACACACGGAGTTACACACACACACAAACACACACCCAGAGTCACACACACAGTCACACACACAGACACACACCTACACACACACACACCCACAAACACACACAGACCTACGCACACACACCTACACACACAAACACACACACACCTACACACACACACGCACACACACCTACACACACAAACACACACACACCTACACACACACACCTACACATACACACACCTACACATACACACACCTACACAACCTACACATACACACACCTACACACACACACCTACACACACACACCTACACACACACACCTACACACACACACGCACACACTTACACACGCACACACATCTACCTACACACACACCTACACACACATACACACACACACACCTACACACACATACACACACACACACCTACACACACAACACACATACACACACACAGTCTCTCAAACACACACACCTACACACACACACTTACACACACACACACACAGAGTCTCACACACACACCCACAAACACACACACACACCTACACACACGCATGCACCTACACACACCTACACACACACACCTACACACACCTACACACACTCACCTACACACACAAACAAACACACACCCCTACACACACGCATGCACCTACACACACCCACACACACACACCTACACACACCTACACACACTCACCTACACACACAAACACACACACAGAGTCTCTCATACACACACACCTTCACACACACATACCTACACACCTACACACACACGTACATACACACACAGAGTCTCACACACACATACACACAGACACAGAGTCTCATACACACCTACACACACACACACCTACACACACTCACAGAGTCTCACCCACACAGAGTCACACACACACACACACACCTACACACACACCTACACACACACACACCTACACACACACACACCTACACACACACACACCCACCCACACACACATACACCTACACATACACACACACAGAGTCTCACACACACACCTACACACACACAGAGTCACACACACACCTACACACATACACACACACACACACAAATACACACACAGTCACACACACAGACACACACAGTCACACACACACAAACACACACACAGAGTCACACAGTCACACACACAGACACACACACAGTCACCCACACACAGAGTCACACACACAATCTCACACACACACAAATACACACACAGTCACACACAGACACACACACAGAGTCACACACACACAAACACAGAGTCACACACACAGTCACACACACACAGAGTCACACACACAGTCTCTCACACACACAGACACGCACACACGGAGTTACACACACACACAAACACACACCCAGAGTCTCACACACAGTCACACACACAGACACACACACCTACACACACACACACCCACAAACACACACACACACCGACAACCACACACACCCACAAACACACACACACCTACACACACACACGCACACACACCTACACACACAAACACACACACACCTACACACACACATCTACAGACCTACACACACCTACATACACACACCTACACACACACACACCTACACACACACACCTACACACACAGACACACACACACCTAAACACACACACACCTACACATACACACACCTACACACACACACCTACACACACACACCTACACACATACACCTACACACACATACCTACACACACACACACCTATACACACACCTACACACACACACCTACACACATACACCTACACACACACACCTACACACACACACCTACACACACACACCTACACACACCTACACACACAAACACACACACACCTACACACACACATCTACAGACCTACACACACCTACATACACACACCTCCACCCACACACACCTTCACACACACACCTACACACATACAACTACACACACACACCTACACACACAGACACACACACACCTAAACACACACACACCTACACATACACACACCTACACACACACACCTACACACACACACCTACACACA
Source organism: Chiloscyllium punctatum (assembly GCF_047496795.1). Lineage (NCBI taxonomy): Eukaryota > Metazoa > Chordata > Chondrichthyes > Orectolobiformes > Hemiscylliidae > Chiloscyllium > Chiloscyllium punctatum. The sequence continues at coordinate 38,695,833 of NC_092772.1, forward strand.
TACACCTACACACACACACCTACACACACACCTACACACACACACCTACACATACACACACCTAAACACACACACACCTACACACATACACACACCTACACACACACACCTACACACATACACCTACACACACACACCTACACACACACACCTACACACACAGACACACACACACCTACACATACACACACCTACACACACACACCTACACACACACACCTACACACATACACCTACACACACACACCTACACACACACACCTACACATACACACACCTAAACACACACACACCTACACATACACACACCTACACACACACACCTACACACATACACCTACACACACACACCTACACACACACCTACACATACACACACCTACACACACACACCTACACACACAGACACACACACACCTAAACACACACACACCTACACATACACACACCTACACACACACACCTACACACACACACACCTACACACACACACCTACACATACACACACCTAAACACACACACCTACACATACACACACCTACACACACACCTACACACACACACCTACACACATACACCTACACACACACACCTACACACACACACCTACACACACCTACACACACAAACACACACACACCTACACACACATCTACAGACCTACACACACCTACATACACACACCTCCACCCACACACACCTACACACACACACCTACACACATACAACTACACACACACACCTACACACACAGACACACACACACCTAAACACACACACACCTACACATACACACACCTACACACACACACCTACACACACACACCTACACACATACACCTACACACACACACCTACACACACACCTACACACACACACCTACACATACACACACCTAAACACACACACACCTACACACATACACACACCTACACACACACACCTACACACATAAAACCTACACACACACACCTACACACACAGACACACACACACCTACACATACACACACCTACACACACACACCTACACACACACACCTACACACATACACCTACACACACACACACCTACACACACACACCTACACATACACACACCTAAACACACACACACCTACACATACACACACCTACACACACACACCTACACACACACACCTACACACATACACCTACACACACACACCTACACACACACACCTACACATACACACACCTACACATACACACACCTACACACACACACCTATATACACACACACCTACACACATACACCTACACACACACACCTACACACACACCTACACGCACACACGCACACACTTACACACACACACACCTACACACACATCTACCTACACACACACCTACACACACACACCTACACACACAAACACACACACAGTCTCTCAAACACACACACCTACACACACACACACACACACACACACACACAGAGTCTCACACACACACACACAAACACACACACACCCACAAACACACACACACCTACACACACGCATGCACCTACACACACCTACACACACACACACCTACACACACCTACACACACTCACCTACACACACAAACACACACACAGAGTCTCTCATACACACACACCTTCACACACACATACCTACACACCTACACACACACGTACATACACACACAGAGTCTCACACACACATACACACAGACACAGAGTCTCACACACACCTACACACACACACACCTACACACACTCACAGAGTCTCACACACACAGAGTCACACACACACACACCTACACACACACCTACACACACACACACCTACACACACATACACCTACACACACACACACACCCACACACACATACACCTACACATACACAAAGTCTCACACACACACCTACACACATACACACACACAGACACCTACACACACACCTACACACACACACAAACCTACACACACACACCTACACACACACACAAAGTCTCACACACACACAGAGTCACACACACACAGAGTCACACACACACCTACTTACATACACACACTGACACCTACACACACACACCTGCACACATACACACACACAAACCCTACACACACACAAACCCACACACACACAAACCAACACACACACACCTACACACACACGCACACACACCTACACACACACACACCTACACACACACATACAGACACACACACAGACACACACACACACCTACACAAATACACACACACACACACACACACAGAGTCTCACGCACACACACACCTACACACACACCCCTACACACACACATACACACACACACACACACACACACACATGCACACACACATACAAACCTACACACACACACCTACACACACACACACAAACCTACACACACACACATACACACACACACACCTACACACACACACACACCTACACACACACACCTACACACACACACACCTACACACACACACCTACACACACACACCTACACACACACACACACACACACACATACACACACACACACACACATACACACACACACACGCACCTACACACACCTACACACACACACACCCACGAGAGTCTCCCGGACGTTGCCTGCCTGCTCCAATTACACGGTGAGGGAGGGCAGTGGCCCTGCTAAGGTGGCTGTTCCTGTGTAGCTAGAAGGAGGTGGGCAGGCGGGGACGCCTCCTGAAGCACAGCCAGTGTAGGTGGTCAGGTCCTCCTGATATCGGTCAGTCAGACCAGAGCTCACCTTCAGCCAGACCCTCCTCAAACACTGGGACAGCCAGAGCAGGAACGCTGCAACACCTGCAGAGAGGGAGACCCAGTGAACAGGCCGGGTACTGTCTGACGCCCATCCCGAACTGAATCGATGACCTCTCTTGGTGAACAGCCCCTGTCCCACACTCACACAATCACTCGGGTGGCTGTGTGCAGTCACTTACTCTTCCCAGTCACTGGGTGCCCTCCTTTAAGAGTCTTGGTCTGCGCCGTTCTGTAAACGTACTGAACAAATCTCTGGGACTGATTCACAAACGCAGCATCCAGACAGGAGTCAGGAACCTCCTCCATGTTCCTCATGGTGTCTTTATCAGCAGGTCTGTCAAAGACAAAACACTTGCGCGTGGGGAAGTAATTCCTGATGCACTCCCTCGGCAGGTTATACTTCTGGATATTTGGACTGGAGCCTGGGAGGAAGGAAACGAGATCACAAATTCAATCAGCTGGTCATCTGTTCAGGTTGACCAGGGCCGTGGGGATTGAGCAGATCACAGGGTCAAAACACTGACCAGGGATCAGAGGCTGTAATCCACTCCGAGATGACCCATCGTCAGCGCTGAGGGAGTGCCGCACTGTCAGAGGGTCAGTGCTGAGGGAGTGCCGCACTGTCAGAGGGTCAGTGCTGAGGGAGTGCCGCACTGTCGGAGGGTGAGTGCTGAGGGAGTGCCGCACTGTCGGAGGGTCAGTGCTGAGGGAGTGCCGCACTGTCAGAGGGTCAGTGCTGAGGGAGTGCCGCACTGTCGGAGGGTCAGTGCTGAGGGAGTGCCGCACTGTCAGAGGGTCAGTGCTGAGGGAGTGCCGCACTGTCGGAGGGTGAGTGCTGAGGGAGTGCCGCACTGTCGGAGGGTCAGTGCTGAGGGAGTGCCGCACTGTCAGAGGGTCAGTGCTGAGGGAGTGTCACACTGTCGGAGGGTCAGTGCTGAGGGAGTGCCGCACTGTCGGAGGGTCAGTGCTGAGGGAGTGGGTACTGTCGGAGGGTCAGTGCTGAGGGAGTGCCGCACTGTCAGAGGGTCAGTGCTGAGGGAGTGCCGCACTGTCAGAGGGTCAGTGCTGAGGGAGTGTCACACTGTCGGAGGGTCAGTGCTGAGGGAGTGCCGCACTGTCGGAGGGTCAGTGCTGAGGGAGTGTCACACTGTCGGAGGGTCAGTGCTGAGGGAGTGCCGCACTGTCGGAGGGTCAGTGCTGAGGGAGTGCCGCACTGTCGGAGGGTCAGTGCTGAGGGAGTGGGCACTGTGAGAGGGTCAGTGCTGAGGGAGTGCCGCACTGTCGGAGGGTCAGTGCTGAGGGAGTGCCGCACTGTCGGAGGGTCAGTGCTGAGGGAGTGCCGCACTGTCGGAGGGTCAGTGCTGAGGGAGTGCCGCACTGTCGGAGGGTCAGTGCTGAGGGAGTGCCGCACTGTCGGAGGGTCAGTGCTGAGGGAGTGCCGCACTGTCGGAGGGTCAGTGCTGAGGGAGTGCCGCACTGTCGGAGGGTCAGTGCTGAGGGAGTGCCGCACTGTCGGAGGGTCAGTGCTGAGGGAGTGCCGCACTGTCGGAGGGTCAGTGCTGAGGGAGTGCCGCACTGTCGGAGGGTCAGTGCTGAGGGAGTGCCGCACTGTCGGAGGGTCAGTGCTGAGGGAGTGCCGCACTGTCAGAGGGTCAGTGCTGAGGGAGTGCCGCACTGTCGGAGGGTCAGTGCCGAGGGAGTGGCACTGTCAGAGGGTCAGTGCTGAGGGAGTGCCGCACTGTCAGTGTGTCAGTGCTGAGGGAGTGCCGCACTGTCAGAGGGTCAGTGCTGAGGGAGTGCCGCACTGTCGGAGGGTCAGTGCTGAGGGAGTGCCGCACTGTCAGAGGGTCAGTGCTAAGGGAGTGCCGCACTGTCGGAGGGTCAGTGCTGAGGGAGTGGGCACTGTCGGAGGGTCAGTACAGAGGGAGTGCCGCACTGTCGGAGGGTCAGTACTGAGGGAGTGCCGCACTGTGGGAGGCTCAGTGCTGAGGGCGTGCCACACTGTCGGAGGGTCAGTGCTGAGGGAGTGCTGCACTGTCGGAGGTTCAGTACTGAGGGAGTGCCGCACTGTCGGACGGTCAGTACTGAGGGAGTGCCGCACTGTGGGAGGGTCAGTACTGAGGGAGTGCTGCACTGTCGGAGGTTCAGTACTGAGGGAGTGCCGCACTGTGGGAGGGTCAGTGCTGAGGGTGTGCCGCACTGTCGGAGGGTCAGGGCTGAGGGAGTGCCGTACTGTCGGAGGGTCAGTGCTGAGGGAGTGCTGCGCTGTTGGAGGGTCAGTGCTGAGGGAGTGGGTACTGTCGGAGGGTCAGTGCTGAGGGAGCGATGCTCTGTCGGAGGGTCACTGCTGAGGGAGTGCCGCACTGTCGGAGGGTCAGTGCTGAGGGAGTGCCGCACTGTCAGAGGGTCAGTGCTGAGGGAGTGGGCACTGTCGGAGGGTCAGTGCTGAGGGAGTGCCGCATTGTGGGAGGGTCAGTGCTGAGGGATTGGGTACTGTCGGAGGGTCAGTGCTGAGGGAGTGCCGCACTGTCGGAGGGTCAGTGCTGAGGGAGTGCCGCACTGTCGGAGAGTCAGTGCCGAGGGAGTGCCGCACTGTCGGAGGGTCAGTGCCGAGGGAGTGGCACTGTCACAGGGTCAGTGCTGAGGGAGTGCCGCACTGTCAGTGGGTCAGTGCTGAGGGAGTGCCGCACTGTCAGAGGGTCAGTGCTGAGGGAGTGCCGCACTGTCGGAGGGTCAGTGCTGAGGGAGTGCCGCACTGTCAGAGGGTCAGTGCTGAGGGAGTGGGCACTGTCGGAGGGTCAGTGCTGAGGGAGTGCCGCATTGTGGGAGGGTCAGTGCTGAGGGAGTGGGTACTGTCGGAGGGTCAGTGCTGAGGGAGTGCCGCACTGTCAGAGGGTCAGTGCTGAGGGCGTGCCGCACTGTCGGAGGGTCAGTGCTGAGGGAGTGCCGCACTGTCAGAGGGTCAGTGCTGAGGGAGTGCCGCACTGTCGGAGGGTCAGTGCTGAGGGAGTGGGCACTGTGAGAGGGTCAGTGCTGAGGGAGTGCCGCACTGTGGGAGGGTCAGTGCTGAGGGCGTGCCACACTGTTGGAGGGTCAGTGCTGAGGGAGAGCCGCACTGTGGGAGGGTCAGTGCTGAGGGCGTGCCACACTGTCGGAGGGTCAGTGCTGAGGGAGTGCCGCACTGTCGGAGGGTCAGTGCTGAGGGAGTGCCGCACTGTCGGAGGGTCAGTGCTGAGGGAGTGGGTACTGTCGGAGGGTCAGTGCTGAGGGAGTGCCGCACTGTCAGAGGGTCAGTGCTGAGGGAGTGCCGCACTGTCAGAGGGTCAGTGCTGAGGGAGTGCCGCACTGTCGGAGGGTCAGTGCTGAGGGAGTGGGCACTGTCAGAGGGTCAGTGCTGAGGGAGTGCCGCACTGTCGGAGGGTCAGTGCTGAGGGAGTGCCGCACTGTCGGAGGGTCAGTGCTGAGGGAGTGCCGCACTGTCGGAGGGTCAGTGCTGAGGGAGTGCCGCACTGTCGGAGGGTCAGTGCTGAGGGAGTGCCGCACTGTCGGAGGGTCAGTGCTGAGGGAGTGCCGCACTGTCGGAGGGTCAGTGCTGAGGGAGTACCGCACTGTCGGAGGGTCAGTGCTGAGGGAGTGCCGCACTGTCAGAGGGTCAGTGCTGAGGGAGTGCCGCACTGTCGGAGGGTCAGTGCTGAGGGAGTGGGTACTGTCGGAGGGTCAGTGCTGAGGGAGTGCCGCACTGTCAGAGGGTCAGTGCTGAGGGAGTGCCGCACTGTCAGAGGGTCAGTGCTGAGGGAGTGCCGCACTGTCGGAGGGTCAGTGCTGAGGGAGTGCCGCACTGTCGGAGGGTCAGTGCTGAGGGAGTGCCGCACTGTCGGAGGGTCAGTGCTGAGGGAGTGCCGCACTGTCGGAGGGTCAGTGCTGAGGGAGTGCCGCACTGTCGGAGGGTCAGTGCTGAGGGAGTGCCGCACTGTCGGAGGGTCAGTGCTGAGGGAGTGCCGCACTGTCGGAGGGTCAGTGCTGAGGGAGTGCCGCACTGTCGGAGGGTCAGTGCTGAGGGAGTGCCGCACTGTCGGAGGGTCAGTGCTGAGGGAGTGCCGCACTGTCGGAGGGTCAGTGCTGAGGGAGTGCCGCACTGTCGGAGGGTCAGTGCTGAGGGAGAGCCGCACTGTGGGAGGGTCAGTGCTGAGGGAGTGCCGCACTGTCGGAGGGTCAGTGCTGAGGGAGTGCCGCACTGTCGGAGGGTCAGTGCCGAGGGAGTGGCACTGTCGGAGGGTCAGTGCTGAGGGAGTGCCGCACTGTCAGAGGGTCAGTGCTGAGGGAGTGCCGCACTGTCAGAGGGTCAGTGCTGAGGGAGTGCCGCACTGTCAGAGGGTCAGTGCCGAGGGAGTGCCGCACTGTCAGAGGGTCAGTGCTGAGGGAGTGGGCACTGTCGGAGGGTCAGTGCTGAGGGAGTGCCGCATTGTGGGAGGGTCAGTGCTGAGGGAGTGGGTACTGTCGGAGGGTCAGTGCTGAGGGAGTGCCGCACTGTCAGAGGGTCAGTGCTGAGGGAGTGCCGCACTGTCAGAGGGTCAGTGCTGAGGGAGTGCCGCACTGTCGGAGGGTCAGTGCTGAGGGAGTGGGCACTGTGAGAGGGTCAGTGCTGAGGGAGTGCCGCACTGTGGGAGGGTCAGTGCTGAGGGCGTGCCACACTGTCGGAGGGTCAGTGCTGAGGGAGAGCCGCACTGTGGGAGGGTCAGTGCTGAGGGAGTGCCGCACTGTCGGAGGGTCAGTGCTGAGGGAGTGCCGCACTGTCAGAGGGTCAGTGCTGAGGGAGTGCCGCACTGTCGGAGGGTCAGTGCTGAGGGAGTGCCGCACTGTCGGAGGGTCAGTGCTGAGGGAGTGGGCACTGTGAGAGGGTCAGTGCTGAGGGAGTGCCGCACTGTGGGAGGGTCAGTGCTGAGGGCGTGCCACACTGTCGGAGGGTCAGTGCTGAGGGAGTGCTGCGCTGTTGGAGGGTCAGTGCTGAGGGAGTGGGTACTGTCGGAGGGTCAGTGCTGAGGGAGCGATGCTCTGTCGGAGGGTCACTGCTGAGGGAGTGCCGCACTGTCGGAGGGTCAGTGCTGAGGGAGTGCCGCACTGTCAGAGGGTCAGTGCTGAGGGAGTGGGCACTGTCGGAGGGTCAGTGCTGAGGGAGTGCCGCATTGTGGGAGGGTCAGTGCTGAGGGATTGGGTACTGTCGGAGGGTCAGTGCTGAGGGAGTGCCGCACTGTCGGAGGGTCAGTGCTGAGGGAGTGCCGCACTGTCGGAGAGTCAGTGCCGAGGGAGTGCCGCACTGTCGGAGGGTCAGTGCCGAGGGAGTGGCACTGTCAGAGGGTCAGTGCTGAGGGAGTGCCGCACTGTCAGTGGGTCAGTGCTGAGGGAGTGCCGCACTGTCAGAGGGTCAGTGCTGAGGGAGTGCCGCACTGTCGGAGGGTCAGTGCTGAGGGAGTGGGTACTGTCGGAGGGTCAGTGCTGAGGGAGTGCCGCACTGTCAGAGGGTCAGTGCTGAGGGAGTGCCGCACTGTCAGAGGGTCAGTGCTGAGGGAGTGCCGCACTGTCGGAGGGTCAGTGCTGAGGGAGTGCCGCACTGTGAGAGGGTCAGTGCTGAGGGAGTGCCGCACTGTGGGAGGGTCAGTGCTGAGGGCGTGCCACACTGTCGGAGGGTCAGTGCTGAGGGAGAGCCGCACTGTGGGAGGGTCAGTGCTGAGGGCGTGCCACACTGTCGGAGGGTCAGTGCTGAGGGAGTGCCGCACTGTCGGAGGGTCAGTGCTGAGGGAGTGCCGCACTGTCGGAGGGTCAGTGCTGAGGGAGTGGGTACTGTCAGAGGGTCAGTGCTGAGGGAGTGCCGCACTGTCGGAGGGTCAGTGCTGAGGGAGTGCCGCACTGTCGGAGGGTCAGTGCTGAGGGAGTGCCGCACTGTCGGAGGGTCAGTGCTGAGGGAGTGCCGCACTGTCGGAGGGTCAGTGCTGAGGGAGTGCCGCACTGTCGGAGGGTCAGTGCTGAGGGAGTGCCGCACTGTCGGAGGGTCAGTGCTGAGGGAGTGCCGCACTGTCGGAGGGTCAGTGCTGAGGGAGTGCCGCACTGTCAGAGGGTCAGTGCTGAGGGAGTGCCGCACTGTCGGAGGGTCAGTGCCGAGGGAGTGGCACTGTCAGAGGGTCAGTGCTGAGGGAGTGCCGCACTGTCCGAGGGTCAGTGCTGAGGGAGTGCCGCACTGTCAGAGGGTCAGTGCTGAGGGAGTGCCGCACTGTCGGAGGGTCAGTGCTGAGGGAGTGCCGCACTGTCAGAGGGTCAGTGCTAAGGGAGTGCCGCAATGTCGGAGGGTCAGTGCTGAGGGAGTGGGCACTGTCGGAGGGTCAGTACAGAGGGAGTGCCGCACTGTCGGAGGGTCAGTACTGAGGGAGTGCCGCACTGTGGGAGGCTCAGTGCTGAGGGCGTGCCACACTGTCGGAGGGTCAGTGCTGAGGGAGTGCTGCACTGTCGGAGGTTCAGTACTGAGGGAGTGCCGCACTGTCGGACGGTCAGTACTGAGGGAGTGCCGCACTGTGGGAGGGTCAGTACTGAGGGAGTGCTGCACTGTCGGAGGTTCAGTACTGAGGGAGTGCCGCACTGTGGGAGGGTCAGTGCTGAGGGTGTGCCGCACTGTCGGAGGGTCAGGGCTGAGGGAGTGCCGTACTGTGGGAGGGTCAGTGCTGAGGGTGTGCCGTACTGTCGGAGGGTCAGGGCTGAGGGAGTGCCGTACTGTCGGAGGGTCAGTGCTGAGGGAGTGCTGCGCTGTTGGAGGGTCAGTGCTGAGGGAGTGGGTACTGTCGGAGGGTCAGTGCTGAGGGAGCGATGCTCTGTCGGAGGGTCACTGCTGAGGGAGTGCCGCACTGTCGGAGGGTCAGTGCTGAGGGAGTGCCGCACTGTCAGAGGGTCAGTGCTGAGGGAGTGGGCACTGTCGGAGGGTCAGTGCTGAGGGAGTGCCGCATTGTGGGAGGGTCAGTGCTGAGGGATTGGGTACTGTCGGAGGGTCAGTGCTGAGGGAGTGCCGCACTGTCGGAGGGTCAGTGCTGAGGGAGTGCCGCACTGTCGGAGGGTCAGTGCTGAGGGAGTGCCGCACTGTCGGAGGGTCAGTGCTGAGGGAGTGCCGCACTGTCGGAGGGTCAGTGCTGAGGGAGTGCCGCACTGTCGGAGGGTCAGTGCTGAGGGAGTGCCGCACTGTCGGAGGGTCAGTGCTGAGGGAGTGCCGCATTGTGGGAGGGTCAGTGCTGAGGGATTGGGTACTGTCGGAGGGTCAGTGCTGAGGGAGTGCCGCACTGTCGGAGGGTCAGTGCTGAGGGAGTGCCGCACTGTCGGAGGGTCAGTGCTGAGGGAGTGCCGCACTGTCGGAGGGTCAGTGCTGAGGGAGTGCCGCACTGTCAGAGGGTCAGTACTGAGGGAGTGCCGCACTGTCAGTGGGTCAGTGCTGAGGGAGTGCCGCACTGTCAGAGGGTCAGTGCTGAGGGAGTGCCGCACTGTCGGAGGGTCAGTGCTGAGGGAGTGCCGCACTGTCAGAGGGTCAGTGCTGAGGGAGTGGGCACTGTCGGAGGGTCAGTGCTGAGGGAGTGCCGCATTGTGGGAGGGTCATTGCTGAGGGAGTGGGTACTGTCGGAGGGTCAGTGCTGAGGGAGTGCCGCACTGTCAGAGGGTCAGTGCTGAGGGAGTGCCGCACTGTCAGAGGGTCAGTGCTGAGGGAGTGCCGCACTGTCGGAGGGTCAGTGCTGAGGGAGTGGGCACTGTGAGAGGGTCAGTGCTGAGGGAGTGCCGCACTGTGGGAGGGTCAGTGCTGAGGGCGTGCCACACTGTCGGAGGGTCAGTGCTGAGGGAGAGCCGCACTGTGGGAGGGTCAGTGCTGAGGGCGTGCCACACTGTCGGAGGGTCAGTGCTGAGGGAGTGCCGCACTGTCGGAGGGTCAGTGCTGAGGGAGTGCCGCACTGTCGGAGGGTCAGTGCTGAGGGAGTGGGTACTGTCGGAGGGTCAGTGCTGAGGGAGTGCCGCACTGTCAGAGGGTCAGTGCTGAGGGAGTGCCGCACTGTCAGAGGGTCAGTGCTGAGGGAGTGCCGCACTGTCGGAGGGTCAGTGCTGAGGGAGTGGGCACTGTCAGAGGGTCAGTGCTGAGGGAGTGCCGCACTGTCGGAGGGTCAGTGCTGAGGGAGTGCCGCACTGTCGGAGGGTCAGTGCTGAGGGAGTGCCGCACTGTCGGAGGGTCAGTGCTGAGGGAGTGCCGCACTGTCGGAGGGTCAGTGCTGAGGGAGTACCGCACTGTCGGAGGGTCAGTGCTGAGGGAGTGCCGCACTGTCAGAGGGTCAGTGCTGAGGGAGTGCCGCACTGTCGGAGGGTCAGTGCTGAGGGAGTGCCGCACTGTCAGAGGGTCAGTGCTGAGGGAGTGCCGCACTGTCGGAGGGTCAGTGCTGAGGGAGTGCCGCACTGTCAGAGGGTCAGTGCTGAGGGAGTGGCACTGTCAGAGGGTCAGTGCTGAGGGAGTGCCGCACTGTCAGTGTGTCAGTGCTGAGGGAGAGCCGCACTGTCGGAGGGTCAGTGCTGAGGGAGTGCCGCACTGTCGGAGGGTCAGTGCCGAGGGAGTGGCACTGTCAGAGGGTCAGTGCTGAGGGAGTGCCGCACTGTCAGTGTGTCAGTGCTGAGGGAGTGCCGCACTGTCAGAGGGTCAGTGCTGAGGGAGTGCCGCACTGTCGGAGGGTCAGTGCTGAGGGAGTGCCGCACTGTCAGAGGGTCAGTGCTAAGGGAGTGCCGCACTGTCGGAGGGTCAGTGCTGAGGGAGTGGGCACTGTCGGAGGGTCAGTACAGAGGGAGTGCCGCACTGTCGGAGGGTCAGTACTGAGGGAGTGCCGCACTGTGGGAGGCTCAGTGCTGAGGGCGTGCCACACTGTCTGAGGGTCAGTGCTGAGGGAGTGCTGCACTGTCGGAGGTTCAGTACTGAGGGAGTGCCGCACTGTCGGACGGTCAGTACTGAGGGAGTGCCGCACTGTGGGAGGGTCAGTACTGAGGGAGTGCTGCACTGTCGGAGGTTCAGTACTGAGGGAGTGCCGCACTGTGGGAGGGTCAGTGCTGAGGGTGTGCCGCACTGTCGGAGGGTCAGGGCTGAGGGAGTGCCGTACTGTCGGAGGGTCAGTGCTGAGGGAGTGCTGCGCTGTTGGAGGGTCAGTGCTGAGGGAGTGGGTACTGTCGGAGGGTCAGTGCTGAGGGAGCGATGCTCTGTCGGAGGGTCACTGCTGAGGGAGTGCCGCACTGTCGGAGGGTCAGTGCTGAGGGAGTGCCGCACTGTCAGAGGGTCAGTGCTGAGGGAGTGGGCACTGTCGGAGGGTCAGTGCTGAGGGAGTGCCGCATTGTGGGAGGGTCAGTGCTGAGGGATTGGGTACTGTCGGAGGGTCAGTGCTGAGGGAGTGCCGCACTGTCAGAGGGTCAGTGCTGAGGGAGTGCCGCACTGTCAGAGGGTCAGTGCTGAGGGAGTGCCGCACTGTCGGAGGGTCAGTGCTGAGGGAGTGGGCACTGTGAGAGGGTCAGTGCTGAGGGAGTGCCGCACTGTCGGAGGGTCAGTGCTGAGGGAGTGCCGCACTGTCGGAGGGTCTGTGCTGAGGGAGAGCCGCACTGTGGGAGGGTCAGTGCTGAGGGCGTGCCACACTGTCGGAGGGTCAGTGCTGAGGGAGTGCCGCACTGTCGGAGGGTCAGTGCTGAGGGAGTGCCGCACTGTCGGAGGGTCAGTGCTGAGGGAGTGGGTACTGTCGGAGGGTCAGTGCTGAGGGAGTGCCGCACTGTCAGAGGGTCAGTGCTGAGGGAGTGCCGCACTGTCAGAGGGTCAGTGCTGAGGGAGTGCCGCACTGTCGGAGGGTCAGTGCTGAGGGAGTGGGCACTGTCAGAGGGTCAGTGCTGAAGGAGTGCCGCACTGTCGGAGGGTCAGTGCTGAGGGAGTGCCGCACTGTCGGAGGGTCAGTGCTGAGGGAGTGCCGCACTGTCGGAGGGTCAGTGCTGAGGGAGTGCCGCACTGTCGGAGGGTCAGTGCTGAGGGAGTGCCGCACTGTCGGAGGGTCAGTGCTGAGGGAGTGCCGCACTGTCGGAGGGTCAGTGCTGAGGGAGTGCCGCACTGTCGGAGGGTCAGTGCTGAGGGAGTGCCGCACTGTCTGAGGGTCAGTGCTGAGGGAGTGCCGCACTGTCGGAGGGTCAGTGCTGAGTGAGTGCCGCACTGTCGGAGGGTCAGTGCTGAGGGAGTGCCGCGCTGTCGGAGGGTCAGTGCTGAGGGAGTGCCGCACTGTCCGAGGGTCAGTGCTGAGGGAGTGCCGCACTGTCGGAGGGTCAGTGCTGAGGGAGTGCCGCACTGTCAGAGGGTCAGTGCCGAGGGAGTGGCACTGTCAGAGGGTCAGTGCTGAGGGAGTGCCGCACTGTCAGTGGGTCAGTGCTGAGGGAGTGCCGCACTGTCAGAGGGTCAGTGCTGAGGGAGTGCCGCACTGTCGGAGGGTCAGTGCTGAGGGAGTGCCGCACTGTCAGAGGGTCAGTGCTAAGGGAGTGCCGCACTGTCGGAGGGTCAGTGCTGAGGGAGTGGGCATTGTCGGAGGGTCAGTACAGAGGGAGTGCCGCATTGTCGGAAGGTCAGTACTGAGGGAGTGCCGCACTGTGGGAGGCTCAGTGCTGAGGGCGTGCCACACTGTCGGAGGGTCAGTGCTGAGGGAGTGCTGCACTGTCGGAGGTTCAGTACTGAGGGAGTGCCGCACTGTCGGACGGTCAGTACTGAGGGAGTGCCGCACTGTGGGAGGGTCAGTGCTGAGGGTGTGCCGCACTGTCGGAGGGTCAGGGCTGAGGGAGTGCCGCACTGTCGGAGGGTCAGTGCTGAGGGAGTGCTGCGCTGTTGGAGGGTCAGTGCTGAGGGAGTGGGTACTGTCGGAGGTTCAGTGCTGAGGGAGCGACGCTCTGTCGGAGGGTCACTGCTGAGGGAGTGCCGCACTGTGGGAGGGTCAGTGCTGAGGGAGTGGGCACTGTCGGAGGGTCAGTGCTGAGGGAGAGGGCACTGTGGGAGGGTCAGGGCTGAGGGAGTGCCGCACTGTCGGAGGGTCAGTGCTGAGGGAGTGGGCACTGTCGGAGGGTCAGGGCTGAGGGAGTGCCGCACTGTCGGAGGGTCAGTGCTGAGGGAGTGCCGCACTGTCGGAGGGTCAGTGCTGAGGGAGTGCCGCACTGTGGGAGGGTGAGTGCTGAGGGAGTGCCGCACTGTCAGAGGGTCAGGGCTGAGGGAGTGCCGCACTGTCGGAGGGTCAGTGCTGAGGGATTGATGCACTGTGGGAGGGTCAGTACTGAGGGAGTGCCGCACTGTGGGAGGGTCAGTGCTGAGGGAGTGGGCACTGTGGGAGGGTCAGTGCTGATGGAGTGCCACACCGTCGGAGGGTCAGTGCTGAGGGAGTGCCGCACTGTGGGAGGGTCAGTACTGAGGGAGTGTCACACAGTGGGAGGGTCAGTGCTGAGGGAGTGCTGCACTGTCGGAGGGTCATTGCTGAGGGAGTGCCGCACTGTCGGAGGTTCAGTGCTGAGGGAGTGCTGCACTGTGGGAGGGTCAGTGCTGAGGGAGTAGGAACTGTCGGAGGGTCAGTGCTGAGGAAGTAGGAACTGTCGGAGGGTCAATGCTGAGGGAGTGCCGCACTGTCGGAGGGTCAGTGCTGAGGGAGTGCCGCACTGTCGGAGGGTCAATGCTGAGGGAGTGCCGCACTGTCGGAGGATCAGTGCTGAGGGAGTGCCGCACTGTGGGAGGGTCAGTGTTGAGGGAGTGCCGCACTGTGGGAGGGTCAGTGCTGAGGGAGTGCCGCACTGTCGGAGGGTCAGTACTGAGGGAGTGCCGCACTGTCGGAGGGTCAGTGCTGAGGGAGCGCTGCACTGTTGGAGGGTCAGTGCTGAGGGAGTGGACACTGTCAGAGGGTCAGTACTGAGGGAGTGCCGCACTGTCGGAGGGTCAGCGCTGAGGGAGTGCAGCACTGTTGGAGGGTCAGCGCTGAGGGAGTGCCGCACTGTTGGAGGCTCAGTGCTGAGGGAGTGGGCACTGTCAGAGGGTCAGTGCTGAGGGAGTGCCGCACTGTCGGAGGGTCAGTGCTGAGGGAGTGCCGCACTGTGGGAGGGTCAGTGCTGAGGGTGTGCCGCACTGTCGGAGGGTCAGTGCTGAGGGTGTGCCGCACTGTCGGAGGGTCAGTGCTGAGGGAGTGCCGCACTGTGGCAGGGTCAGTGCTGAGGTAGTGGGCACTGTCAGTGGGTCAGTGCTGAGGGAGTGCGCACTGTCTCACGGTCAGTGCTGAGGGAGTGCCGCACTGTCGGAGGGTCAGTGCTTAGGGAGTGCCGCACTGTCGGAGGGTCAGTGCTGAGGGAGTGGGCACTGTCGGAGGGTCAATGCTGAGGGAGTGCCGCTCTGTCGGCGGGTCAGTGCTGAGGGAGTGCCGCACTGTCAGAGGGTCAGTGCTGAGGGAGTGCCGCACTGTCAAAGGGTCAGTGCTGAGGGAGTGCCGCACTGTCAGAGGGTCAGTGCTGAGGGAGTGCCGCACTGTGGGAAGGTCAGTGCTGAGGGAGTGCCGCACTGTCGGAGGGTCAGTGCTGAGGGAGTGCCGCACTGTCGGAGGGTCAGTGCTGAGGGAGTGCCGCACTGTCGGAGGGTCAGTGCTGAGGGAGTGGGCACTGTCGGAGGGTCCGTGCTGAGGGAGTGGGCACTGTCGGAGGGTCAGTGCTGAGGGAGTGCCGCACTTTCGGCGGGTCAGTGCTGGGGGAATGCCGCACTGTCGGAGGGTCAGTGCTGAGGGAGTGGGCACTGTCAGAGGGTCAGTGCTGAGGGAGTGCCGCACTGTCGGAGGGTCAGTGCTGAGGGAGTGCCGCACTGTCGGAGGGTCAGTGCTGAGGGAGTGCCGCACTTTCGGCGGGTCAGTGCTGGGGGAATGCCGCACTGTCGGAGGGTCAGTGCTGAGGGAGTGCCGCGCTGATGGAGGGTCAGGGCTGTGGGAGTGGGCACTGTCAGAGGGTCAGTGCTGAGGGAGTGCCGCACTGTGGGAGGGTCAGTGCTGAGGGTGTGCCGCACTGTGGGAGGGTCAGTGCTGAGGGTGTGCCGCACTGTCGGAGGGTCAGTGCTGAGGGAGTGCCGCACTGTCGGAGGGTCAGTGCTGAGGGAGTGCCGCACTGTCGGAGGGTCAGTGCTGAGGGAGTGGGCACTGTTTGAGGGTCAGTGCTGAGGGAGTGCCGCACTGTCGGAGGGTCAGTGCTGAGGGAGCACCGCACTGTCGGAGGGTCAGTGCTGAGGGAGTGGGCACTGTTTGAGGGTCAGTGCTGAGGGAGTGCCGCACTGTCAGAGGGTCAGTGCTGAGGGAGTGCCGCACTGTCGGCGGGTCAGTGCTGATGGAGTGCCGCACTGTCGGAGGGTCAGTGCTGAGGGAGTGCCGCGCTGTGGGAAGGTCAGTGCTGAGGGTGTGCCGCGCTGATGGAAGCTCTGGGGGTGGAGGGGACTGAACAATTTGGATCGTCCACAGCCTGGGATGGTACTGGACGCTCCTCCAGCCCCTCAGCCCCAGCCTGTTCCCCCCTCACCGTGCTTCAGCTTGAGGGCGTTCTCCAAGTACCCATCCTCCGTCACCTTCTTGCCCTCCAACATCAAATCCAGGGTGAAATCCCGGATGGCCCAGACAAAGGCTGGGAAGAAACGAGCAAACTCCGTGGACTCGTCCTCCCCTCCCATCGTTTTCACTTTGATGAGCTCGGTCAATTCGGTGACGTAACTGAGGAGCAGCTAAGGAAGGGAAAGGTGCCCTAGACCTTTCAATTACTGGTGAAGCTGCCTGTTGCACGTTGCTGCAACACAGGAACAATACAGGTGCTGCCTCACTCCCAACAGAATTCAAGCTGAAATGTTCAACCATGAGAGTTAGGAGCAGAAATTAGGCCATTCAGCCCATCAAGCCTGCTCCACCATTTAATCATGGCTGATAACTTTCCCAACCCCCCATTCTCCTGCTTCCTCTCCCTGATCCTTGATCCCCTGGACAATCAGGAATTTATCCATCCCAGTCTTAAATATACTCAATGACCTGACCACCCTCCCCTACCCCCCACAGCCTTTGGTGGTAGTGAATCCCACAGACTCCCCGCTCTCCGGCTGAAGAAGTTTCGCATTATCTCCATTCTCGAAGGTCTTCCCTTTGCTCTGAGGGGTCAGCTCTGAGCTGGGAGGGGGTTTGGTTTCTCATCGAAGGGTTGGAAACTCGTCTCCTTCCCCCTCACGGAGGGGCTGTGGAAGTTCAGTTTCTGAGTGGGATTCAGGTCGGGATCGGTAGATGTCCGACTCCCCGGTGGGAATGGAGCGGCTAAAAGGTCATTGAAATATTCGATCGGTCTTGACGGCAGGCTGAAAGGTCTACTCCTGCCCCTGTGTCCCTGAGGAGGAGAATGGTGCTATCTGAATGCAGGTTCTCTCTCTCTCTCTCTCCCTCCCTCTTCCCCCTTACTTGCCACAGGCGGTCAGTCTAAGCTGAGGGGGCCGTTGCCTCACTGCCGATGGTGAGCTGGAAATGTGTTGCTGGAAAAGCGCAGCAGGTCAGGCAGCATCCAAGGAGCAGGAGAATCGACGTTTCGGGGCATCAGCCCTTCTCCTGCTCCTCGGATGCTGCCAGACCTGCTGCGCTTTTCCAGCAACACATTTCCAGCTCAGATACTCCAGCGTCTGCAGTCCTCCCTCTGTCCCGACTGACGATGGGTAAAGGATACTGAAGCTTATCCATTGCGTACTGGTCGATGGTACCCATGCTGTTATAGACCAACATACTGCTCAGGAGCACAGCAAGAGCAAAGATCCAGGAATCGTTGTTTGTATTGCCCTGCGGAGAAGATGGGAACATTGGGAAAGTGTCCGATAAACCTCGCACTGTTCTCTTCCCTTCCCCAACCCAAGCAACTCTGGGATAATCCCCCTTCACAGGGCAAGGTATAAGGGAGACTGTATGATATCGCACTTCATGCTGCTCCTGTGTGACAGGCTGGAGAAGGGGCTGAATGGCCTCCTCCTGTTCCTGTGTGACAGGCTGGAGAAGGGGCTGAATGGCCTCCTCCTGTTCCTGTGTGACAGGCTGGAGAAGGGGCTGAATGGCCTCCTCCTGTTGTGTGACAGGCTGGAGAAGGGGCTGAATGGCCTCCTCCTGTTCCTGTGTGACAGGCTGGAGAAGGGGCTGAATGGCCTCCTCCTGTTCCTGTGTGACAGGCTGGAGAAGGGGCTGAATGGCCTCCTCCTGCTCCTGTGTGACAGGCTGGAGATGGGGCTGAACGGCCTCCTCCTGCTCCTGTGTGACAGGCTGGAGAAGGGGCTGAACGGCCTCCTCCTGCTCCTGTGTGACAGGCTGGAGAAGGGGCTGAACGGCCTCCTCCTGTTCCTGTGTGACAGGCTGGAGAAGGGGCTGAACGGCCTCCTCCTGCTCCTGTGTGACAGGCTGGAGAAGGGGCTGAACGGCCTCCTCCTGCTCCTGTGTGACAGGCTGGAGAAGGGGCTGAACGGCCTCCTCCTGCTCCTGTGTGACAGGCTGGAGAAGGGGCTGAATGGCCTCCTCCTGTTCCTGTGTGACAGGCTGGAGAAGGGGCTGAACGGCCTCCTCCTGTTCCTGTGTGACAGGCTGGAGAAGGGGCTGAACGGCCTCCTCCTGTTCCTGTGTGACAGGCTGGAGAAGGGGCTGAACGGCCTCCTCCTGTTCCTGTGTGACAGGCTGGAGAAGGGGCTGAACGGCCTCCTCCTGTTCCTGTGTGACAGGCTGGAGAAGGGGCTGAACGGCCTCCTCCTGTTCCTGTGTGACAGGCTGGAGAAGGGGCTGAACGGCCTCCTCCTGTTCCTGTGTGACAGGCTGGAGAAGGGGCTGAACGGCCTCCTCCTGTTCCTGTGTGACAGGCTGGAGAAGGGGCTGAACGGCCTCCTCCTGCTCCTGTGTGACAGGCTGGAGAAGGGGCTGAACGGCCTCCTCCTGTTCCTGTGTGACAGGCTGGAGAAGGGGCTGAATGGCCTCCTGCCAGTCACAGAGTGATTGGTTCCTTGACCTCAAGCCGTTGGCCCTTCCCTCATTCCGCTGGCCCCAGCTCGGAACGTGGAATTGGGAAAGTGGGAATGCTGAGTGTTTCTCTGATGAAGTGAAGCTGTCTGCTATCCCAGCGACAGACTGAGGGAGACAATCACCCACCTTCTCCACATCTCCCAGGCCTTCAGTGTCCAATAGGATGAGGCAGTGATCGGGCTGGACTGGGTGAGGCACACACATCATCCAAATCCCCTTCGTGTGGGACTGGATGGTGGATCCCAACGAGAAACCTGGTTTGTGATTGGGTAGAGGAGAAACAGTTAGTGATCCACAGCTCTCACTCACTCAATTAAACACACGCGAGTGAGGGAGGGAGGGAGTGTGAGGGAAGGAGGGACAGAGAGAGGGAGTGTGAGGGAGTGTGAGAGAGGGAGTGTGAGGGAGGGAGAGAGTGTGAGGGAAGGAGGGACAGAGAGAGGGAGAGAGGGAATGTGAGGGAGGGAGTGTGAGGGAGGGAGTGTGAGTGAGGGAGGGACACAGAGAGGGAGGAACAGAGAGAGGGAGTGGGAGGGAGGGAGGGAGGGAGGGACAGAGAGAGGGAGAGAGGGAGTGTGAGGGAGGGAGGGACAGAGAGAGGGAGAGAGGGAGTGTGAGGGAGGGAGGGACAGAGAGAGGGAGAGAGGGAGTGTGAGAGAGGGAGTGTGAGGGAGGGAGAGAGGGAGCGAGGGACACAGAAAGGGAATGAGTGTGAGGGAGGGAGGGAAGGACAGAGAGAGGGAGAGAGGGAGTGTGAGGGAGGGAGGGAGGGAGAGAGGGAGAGAGGGAGTGTGAGGGAGGGAGGGAGAGAGGGATAGAGAGAGCGGGAGTGTGAGGGAGGGAGTGTGAAGGAGGGAGGGACAGAGAGAGATGGAGGGAGGGAGTGTGAGGGAGGGACGGAGAGGGAGGGAGGGAAAGGGAGGGGGAGGGAGGGAGAGGGGAGAGTGAGGGAGGGAGGGAGGGACAGAGAGAGGGAGAGAGGGAGTGTGAGAGAGGGAGTGTGAGGGAGGGAGAGAGGGAGTGAGGGACACAGAAAGGGAATGAGTGTGAGGGAGGAAGGGAAGGACAGAGAGAGGGAGAGAGGGAGTGTGAGGGAGTGTGAGGGAGGGAGGGAGAGGGGGAGAGAGGGATAGAGAGAGAGGGAGTGTGAGGGAGGGAGTGTGAAGGAGGGAGGGAGAGGGAGGGAGGGAAAGGGAGGGGGAGGGGAAGGAGAGGGGAGAGTGAGGGAGGGAGGGACAGAGAGAGGGAGAGAGGGAGTGTGAGGGAGGGAATGTGAAGGAGGGAGGGACAGAGAGAGATGGAGGGAGGGAGTGTGAGGGAGGGAGGGAAAGGGAGGGGGGAGGGAGGGAAGGGGAGCGTGAGGGAAGGAGGGAGAGGGAGAGGAGGGACATGCGAGTCGAGGGAAAATTGGAAAGGGACAGGGTGAATTTGGAGAGAGCTGGCCAGTGGCTGGTTCCGTCTGACTCTGACCAAGTGCCCGGGGTGGGGACTGGAGGTTCCTTACCTTTCTGTTTGCCAGAGAGTTTGTTCATGAGATAGGATTTGCCAGTCCGGTATAGACCAGCGATCGCTACCACCACCACGGGCTGGCTGATCACCGACAGGATCTGATCCACAGCCTCACGGTTAACCGAGAGTTCACCAGCCTCGCTGTTCTCAATCAGACACACGGGTCTCTCCATGTTACACGGGACAACAATCCTTGCTACCTAAACACACAGAGTAACTGATAACAGCCTCAGTCTGCAGCTCCCAGCACCCAGACACATTGAGGAGGGAGTGGGGTAGGGGGGTGGTGAGAGAGGAGCCAGGCAGTTAAGGGTTTGGGAAATATGAGCTGCACTCCCCAGCGACACTGGAATCGGTGTGCATGCAAACTTCAGCCAACAACCCGTTCTGCCGCTTGGCGTTTTCACAACGAACGCAGCGATGTTGTAATGTTGGAAACACGCCAACACATTTCCGCACAGCAAGATCCCACACAGAGAGACCAAATTCGCCGTCAGTTCCTGGTGACTGACGAATGGTCAAGTGTGTGCCACTGCCTGGTCTTTACAATCTGGATGAGCCACCTCTGTTGCTCCATTACAGGTCAGCTGGGCTGAGAAACACCAAGGGATGTATTCCCCTCCTTGTCCCCTCCCTCACAAGCCTTCAGCGGGGGAACTGTTCTCTCCGGGACACCTCGGTCCCCTCCTCCTCCACTCCCAGCAACCCCCGCCCCCCTTCCTCTGCAACCACAGGAGGTGTAACTCCTGTCTGTTTCCTTTCCCCTTTCCTCAGTATCCGAGATCCCAGTGACACCTTCCAGCCATATACCGAGAGTCAGAGAGATGGACAGCACGGAAACAGACCCTTCAGTCCAACTCGTCCATGCCGACCAAAGGTTCCCAAGACAAACTGGTCTGGCTTGCCTGCATTTGACCCATAATCCCTCTCAACCTTTCCTGTCCATGTTCCTGTCTGTTCAATGTGGTCGCTTCCTGTGGCCGCTCATCCCACACCGCCCCACTGCGTGAGAAAACTTGCCCCTCAGGTCCCTTTTCAATCTTTCCCCTCTCACCTTAAAATCGCACCTTCGGGTTTTGAACTCCCCCCCCCCCCCCCCGACCCTGGGGGAGAAATCTCTTGTCTCTTCACCCTATCCATGTCGGCGGAGCAGTGGACAGTTTGGGAGGATGTTACAGGGTGCAGGGGGCCTTGGATAAACTGCAGAATTGGGCTGAGAGGTGGCAAGTGGAGTTCAGTGCAGCTAAATGTGAGGTGATTCGCTTTGGGAAGGATAACGGGAAAGGCCGAGTACTGGGTCAATGGAAAGATTCTCGGTCGTGTGGATGTGCAGAGGGGTCTTGGAGCTTATGTACAGAGATCCCTAAAAGTTGCCACCCGGGTGGATAGTGCTGTTCTGAAGGCCTACAGGGTGTTAGGGAGAGGGATTGAGTTCCAGAGCCGCGTTACCACACTGCAGCTATACAACACGCTGGTGCAGCCACACTTGGAATATCGTGTGCAGTTCTGGCCGCCATATTTCGGGAAGGAAGTGGGAACATTGGAAAAGGTGCAGAGGAGATTTACCAGGATGTTGCCTGGTCTGGAGGGAAGGTCTTATGAGGAAAGGCTGAGAGACTCGGGTCAGTTCTTATTGGACAGAAGAAGGCTAAGGGGGGGATTTGATGGAGACATACAAGATGATCAGAGGATTAGATAGGGTAGACAGTGAAAGTCTTTTTCCTAGGACGATGACGTCAGCTTGTATGAGAGGGTATAACTACAAATTGAGGGGTGATAGATTTAAGACAGATGTCAGAGGCAGGTTCTTTACGCAGAGAGTGGGAAGGGTGTGGAATGCCATGCCTACCAATGTAGTTATCTCAGCCACATTAGGGAGATTTTAAACAATCCTTCGATAAGCTCATGGATGATTTTGGGATAGTGTAGGGGGACGAGCTGAGAATAGTTCACAGGTGGGTGCAAGATTGAGGACTGAAGGGCCTGTTCTGCGCTGTCTTGTTCTATGTTCTACGTCCTTCCTGATTTTATAAACCTCTATAAGGTCACCCCTCAAGCTCGGATGCTGCAGTGAAAAGGCCCTATCCAGCCTCTCCTTACAACTCAAACCCTCCAGTCCTGGCAACATCCTAGTCAATCTTTCCTGCGCCCTCTCTCCAATTTCATAAAATCCTCCCGACAGCAGGGTGATGGGAAGTGGACACAGGGCTGCAGGGGTGGACTCACAACGGCCCGTACAACCTCAACGTGACATCCCGATGCCGACCCTCCAAGGTCTGAGCAATGAAGGTGAGCGTGCTAAACGTGTTCTTCCCCACCCTGCCGACCTGTGACTCTGTATCTACACGCGTCTGTTCACCAACACTCCCCAGTGGCTCTACCATTAACGGCACAACTCCTGGGAGAAGGTGGGGGCTGCGGAAGCTGGAGATCAGCATCGAGAGTGTGGTGCTGGGAAAGCACAGCAGGTCAGGCAGCATCCGAGGAGCAGGAGAATCGACGTTTCAGGAATAATCCCTTCATCAGGAATAAGGCCCTGTCCTTGTTTGTCTCCATAGAATCCCCACAGTGTGGAAACAGGCAATTCAGCCCAAAAGGTTCACACTCCGAACAGTATCCCAACCAAACCCATCACTCTACATTTCCCCCTGACTATGGCACCTGACCCTACACATCCCTGAACACTATGGGACAATTTAGCACGGCCAATCCACCCTAACCTTCACATCCCTGGGCACTATGGGACAATTTAGCACGGCCAATCCACCCTAACCTGCACATCCCTGAACACTATGGGACAATTTAGCACGGCCAATCCACCCTAACCTGCACATCCCTGCAATCCACCCTAACCTGCACATCCCTGCAATCCACCCTAACCTACACATCCCTGGGCACTATGGGACAACTTAGCACGGCCAATCCACCCTAACCTGCACATCCCTGAACACTATGGGACAATTTAGCACGGCCAATCCACCCTAACCTGCACATCCCTGGGCACTATGGGACAATTTAGCACGGCCAATCCACCCTAACCTGCACATCCCTGGACACTATGGGACAATTTAGCACGGCCAATCCACCCTAACCTGCACATCCCTGGGCACTATGGGACAATTTAGCATGGCCAATCCACCCTAACCTACACATCCCTGGGCACTATGGGACAATTTAGCACAGCCAATCCACCCTAACCTACACATCCCTGGGCACTATGGGACAATTTAGCACAGCCAATCCACCCTAACCTACACATCTTTGGACTGTGGGAGGAAACCGGAGCACCCGGAGGAAACCCACGCAGACACGGGGAGAATGTGCAAACTCCACACAGACGGTTGCCTGAGGGTAGTGTCCAACCCGTGTCCCTGGCACTATGAGGCAGCTGTGCTAACCCACTGTGTCACAGCACCAGCCTTATGCCCATTGAACCCCTCCTCTGTGTGAAAAACGTGTCCTTCTGCTGTCCCTTTTCTCCTGTCGCCTCTGAACCTTGGATCTTTGTTTCCTTGCTGTAGCGCCCAATACCTTGGCTGACTGTGGCATGGTCTTGTCCGTCACTGCCCCCCGGGGCACAGTCGGCACTGAAGGCCGTGGGGCATCATAGAGATCCTCCAGGACGATGGGTCGACCCTGGCACAGACGGCTCACGCAGTGTTCCACCATCCTCGCCAAGGCTGGAACAGACCAGGAAGGGCATCACGTCAACTCTGCCCACGGAGGTGGGGGTGGGATAGTGGGGGTGACGCTGAGGGGAGGCGGGGGGGGGGCACCAGAGGGAGGACAGCAGGTACACACCGTGAGAGTGGAGCTGAGGAACCCATCGGACACGGGAGAGCAGCCCGAATGTAACCTCCTCCCTCCCCTTGGAATCCATTCGGAGTGCACCCAGGCCCTGAGGGAGATGGGGGGAGGCGGGGTAAGAGGGAGATGGGGGGGGTACAGAGGGAGATGGGGAAGGAGGGTACAGAGGGAGATGGGGGCGGGGGAGGGGGGATAGGGGTTACAGAGGGAGATGGGGAAGGGGGGTACAGAGGGAGATGGGGAAGGGGTACAGAGGGAGATGGGGGCGGGGGAGGGGGGATAGGGGTTACAGAGGGAGATGGGGAAGGGGGGTACAGAGGGAGATGGGGGAGGGGGAGGGGGTACAGAGGGAGATGGGGGGAGGGGGAGGGGGTACAGAGGGCAATGGGGGTGAGGGAGGGGAGGGGGTACAGAGGGAGATGAGGGAGGGGGAGGGGGTTACAGAGGGAGTCGAGGGTACAGAGGGAGATGGGGGGAGGAGGATAGGGGTTACAGAGGAGATGGGGAGGGGGAGGGGGGTACAGAGGGAGATGGGGAGGGGGGTACAGAGGGAGATGGGGGAGGGGGAGGGCGGTACAGAGGGACATGGGGGGGTACAGAGGGAGATGGGGGGAGGGGGAGGGCGGTACAGAGGGACATGGGGGGGTACAGAGGGCAATGGGGGTGAGGGAGGGGAGGGGGTACAGAGGGAGATGAGGGAGGGGGAGGGGGTTACAGAGGGAGTCGGGGGTACAGAGGGAGATGGGGGGAGGGGGAGGGGGATACTGAGGGAGATGGGGGAGGGGGAGGGCAGTACAGAGGGAGATGGGGGGAGGGGGAGGGGGATACTGAGGGAGATGGGGAAGGGGGAGGGCGGTACAGAGGGAGATGGGGGGGAGGGGGAGGGCGGTACAGAGGGAGATGGGGGGAGGGGGATACTGAGGGAGATGGGGGAAGGGGGAGGGCGGTACAGAGGGAGATGGGGGAAGGGGGAGGGGGATACTGAGGGAGATGGGGGGAGGGGGAGGGCGGTACAGAGGGAGATGGGGGAAGGGGGAGGGGGATACTGAGGGAGATGGGGGGAGGGTGAGGGGGATACTGAGGGAGATGGGGGAGGGGGAGGGGGATACTGAGGGAGATGGGGGGAGGGGGAGGGCGGTACAGAGGGAGATGGGGGAGGGGGAAGGGGATACTGAGGGAGATGGGGGGAGGGGGAGGGCGGGACAGTGGGAGATGGGGGAAGGGGGAGGGGGATACTGAGGGAGATGGGGGGGAGGGGGAGGGCGGGACAGTGGGAGATGGGGGAAGGGGGAGGGGGATACTGGGGGAGGGGGAGGGGGATACTGAGGGAGATGGGGGGGAGGGGGAGGGCGGTACAGAGGGAGATGGGGGAAGGGGGAGGGGGATACTGAGGGAGATGGGGGGAGGGGGATACTGAGGGAGATGGGGGGAGAGGGAGGGGGAGGGGGATACTGAGGGAGATGGGGGGAGGGGGAGGGCGGTACAGAGGGAGATGGGGGAGGGGGAAGGGGATACTGAGGGAGATGGGGGGAGGGGGAGGGCGGTACAGAGGGAGATGGGGGAGGGGGAAGGGGATACTGAGGGAGATGGGGGGAGGGGGAGGGCGGTACAGAGGGAGATGGGGGAAGGGGGAGGGGGATACTGAGGGAGATGGGGGGAGGGGGAGGGGGATACTGAGGGAGATGGGGGGAGGGGGAGGGCGGTACAGAGGGAGATGGGGGAGGGGGAAGGGGATACTGAGGGAGATGGGGGGAGGGGGAGGGCGGTACAGAGGGAGATGGGGGAAGGGGGAGGGGGATACTGGGGGAGGGGGAGGGGGATACTGAGGGAGATGGGGGGGAGGGGGAGGGCGGTACAGAGGGAGATGGGGGAAGGGGGAGGGGGATACTGAGGGAGATGGGGGGAGGGGGATACTGAGGGAGATGGGGGGAGGGGGAGGGGGATACTGAGGGAGATGGGGGGAGGGGGAGGGCGGTACAGAGGGAGATGGGGAGGGGGAGGGGGGTACAGAGGGAGATGGGGGTAGGGGAACCTGCTCCAGGAGCCGTGGGATTTCGAAATGTGGCCGGAAAAAGGGGGCGATGGTGGGAGATCTCCCCGGGGACAACACGAGGCCCGAAGGCAGCGGTCAATCCCCTCTCCCTCCCTCCACCCTCCTTGCCTCCCTCCCCTCGCCCTGGGTGGTACAACCCACCCCCCCACCCCACCCTGGGTGGTACTTATCCCCCCTCCTCCCCACCCTGGGTGGTACATACCCCCCCTCCCTCCCACCCTGGGTGGTACGTAACTCCTCCCTCCCCCACCCTGGGTGGTACCTACCCTTCCTCCCCCCCCCATCCTGGGTGGTACGTACCCCCTCCCTCCCCCACCCTGGATGGTACATACCCCATCCCAACGCCCCCCCCCCCCCACCCTGGGGGGTAAGTACCCCCTCCCTCCCCCACCCTGGGTGGTACGTACCCTCCCTCCCCCCACCCTGGGTGGTACATACCCCACCTCTCCCCTCCCACCTCCCCCCCACCCTGGGTGGTATATACCCCACCCCTGCCCCACCCCCACCCTGGGTGGTACATACCCCACCCCTGCCCCACCCCCACCCTGGGTGGTACATACCCCACCCCTGCCCCACCCCCACCCTGGGTGGTACGTACCCCACCCCTCCCCCCCCCTCCTCCCCACCCTGGGTGGTACGTACCCTGCCCGTTGACCACGCTGTCCCCTTGTAGCCTCTTTGGCCTCACTCCCAGCACATGTCCCCTCAGCCTCTCCATCTGCAGCTGGAAATCATGGGCCAGCTCCCCCCCCAGGACCTGGTCCAACCTCCGGTCACCAGCCTCAGGACACGGGTGGCTGAACTCGAAGCACGTCCTGTGGCCGAATCTCTCCATCAGGAAGCGGCTGACCGAGGAGCCATCATCGGGACCTGCAGGAGGGAGAACAGTGGAAACAAAAACAGCACGAGACGCCCGGCCGGAGAACAGCCAACCTCACAAAGCAAACTGACTCCCAGCTCTGTGGCACAGTGGGCATCGAGAGGCCATTCGGTCCATCGAATCTGCACCATCATTCAAGGGGATCCTGGCTAACCTCATAACCCTCTGCTCTCCTGCCTCGTCCTCCCATTACTGAATGAAAATCTATTGTGCCTCGAATATCCTCAATGTCACAGACTCGACAGCCCTCTGGGTGGGGAAGGGGTGGAGAGAGAATTCCACATATAATCACCACCTCCCATTCCCAATATCCTGCCAGGGGAAGGTGATGGGGAATGAGCCATTCTCTCCCTGTTGTGTGGGCTGGGGGAGAGAGAGGGAGCACAGTATGAGGTGTCCATCGGGTCTTTTTGAACAGAGATGGAGAGTCATTTCCTCACTCACTGAATCGTGGGAATTCTTAATCCAAAAGAGCTGAGCAAACTCAGTCATTGATTATATTCAATACAGCGAGCAGTGGATTGGTCAGTACTCAGGGATTTAAAGAGTTTTCGGGGGTGAATGTGCCTGAACGCACTGTTGGTGGTTCTCACCTGAAACTTCTCAAGGTTCTGAGTGACAGGCATAAGGCATGGTATGGGCGCCTCCTTCCTCAGTGTGATGGAGGGTCAGTGCTGAGGGAGGGCCGCACTGTGGGAGGGTCAGTACTGAGGGAGTGGGCACTGTGGGAGGGTCAGTGCTGAGGGAGTGGGCACTGTGGGAGGGTCAGTGCTGAGGGAGGGCCGCACTGTCGGAGGGTCAGTGCTGAGGGAGTGTCACACTGTCGGAGGGTCAGTGCTGAGGGAGTGTCACACTGTCGGAGGGTCAGTGCTGAGGGAGAGCCGCACTGTCGGAGGGTCAGTGCTGAGGGAGTGCCGCACTGTCAGAGGGTCAGTGCTGAGGGAGTGCCGCACTGTCAGAGGGTCAGTGCTGAGGGAGTGCCGCACTGTCGGAGGGTCAGTGCTGAGCGAGAGGGCACTGTGGGAGGGTCAGTGCTGAGGGAGTGCCGCACTGTCGGAGGGTCAGTGCTGAGGGAGTGTCACACTGTCGGAGGGTCAGTGCTGAGGGAGTGTCACACTGTCGGAGGGTCAGTGCTGAGGGAGAGCCGCACTGTCGGAGGGTCAGTGCTGAGGGAGAGCCGCACTGTCGGAGGGTCAGTGCTGAGGGAGTGCCGCACTGTCAGAGGGTCAGTGCTGAGGGAGTGCCGCACTCTCAGAGGGTCAGTGCTGAGGGAGTGCCGCACTGTCGGAGGGTCAGTGCTGAGGGAGAGGGCACTGTCGGAGGGTCAGTGCTGAGGGAGTGCCGCACTGACGGGGGGTCAGTGCTGAGGGAGTGCCGCACTGTCGGAGGGTCAGTGCTGAGGGAGTGCCGCATCGTCGGAGGGTCAGTGCTGAGGGAGTGCCGCACTGTCAGAGGGTCAGTGCTGAGGGAGTGTCACACTGTCGGAGGGTCAGTGCAGAGGGAGAGCCACACTGTCGGAGGGTCAGTGCTGAGGGAGTGCCGCACTGTCAGAGGGTCAGTGCCGAGGGAGTGCCGCACTGTCGGAGGGTCAGTGCTGAGGAAGTGCCGCACTGTCAGAGGGTCAGTGCTGAGGGAGTGCCGCACTGTCGGAGTGTCAGTGCTGAGGGAGTGCCGCACTGTCGGAGGGTCAGTGCTGAGGGAGTGCCGCACTGTCGGAGGGTCAGTGCTGAGGGAGTGCCGCACTGTCGGAGGGTCAGTGCTGAGGGAGTGCCGCACTGTCGGAGGGTCAGTGCTGAGGGAGTGCCGCACTGTTGGAGGGTCAGTGCTGAGGGAGTGCCGCACTGTCGGAGGGTCAGTGCTGAGGGAGTGCCGCACTGTCAGAGGGTCAGTGCTGAGGGAGTGCCGCACTGTCGGAGGGTCAGTGCTGAGGGAGTGCCGCATCGTCGGAGGGTCAGTGCTGAGGGAGTGCCGCACTGTCAGAGGGTCAGTGCTGAGGGAGTGTCACACTGTCGGAGGGTCAATGCTGAGGGAGAGCCGCACTGTCGGAGGGTTAGTGCTGAGGGAGTGCCGCACTGTCAGAGGGTCAGTGCTGAGGGAGTGCCGCACTGTCGGAGGGTCAGTGCTGAGGGAGTGCCGCACTGTCGGAGGGTCAGTGCTGAGGGAGTGCCGCACTGTCGGAGGGTCAGTGCTGAGGGAGTGGGCACTGTCTGAGGGTCAGTGCTGAGGGAGTGCCGCACTGTCGGAGGGTCAGTGCTGAGGGAGTGCCGCACTGTCAGAGGGTCAGTGCGGAGGGAGTGTCACACTGTTGGAGGGTCAGTGCTGAGGGAGTGCGCACTGTCAGAGGGTCAGTGCTGAGGGAGTGCCGCACTGTCGGAGGGTCAGTGCTGAGGGAGTGCCGCACTGTCGGAGGGTCAGTGCTGAGGGAGTGGGCACTGTCAGAGGGTCAGTGATGAGGGAGTGCCGCACTGTCAGAGGGTCAGTGCTGAGGGAGTGTCACACTGTCGGAGGGTCAGTGCTGAGGGAGTGCCGCACTGTCGGAGGGTCAGTGCTGAGGGAGAGCCGCACTGTCGGAGGGTCAGTGCTGAGGGAGTGCCGCACTGTCGGAGGGTCAGTGCTGAGGGAGTGCCGCACTGTGGGAGGGTCAGTGCTGAGGGAGTGCCGCACTGTCAGAGGGTCAGTGCTGAGGGAGTGCCGCACTGTCGGAGGGTCAGTGCTGAGGGAGTGCCGCACTGTCGGAGGGTCAGTGCTGAGGGAGTGCCGCACTGTCGGAGGGTCAGTGCTGAGGGAGTGGGCACTGTCTGAGGGTCAGTGCTGAGGGAGTGCCGCACTGTCGGAGGGTCAGTGCTGAGGGAGTGCCGCACTGTCGGAGGGTCAGTGCTGAGGGAGTGCGCACTGTCAGAGGGTCAGTGCTGAGGGAGTGCCGCACTGTCAGAGGGTCAGTGCTGAGGGAGTGCCGCACTGTCGGAGGGTCAGTGCTGAGGGAGTGTCACACTGTCGGAGGGTCAGTGCTGAGGGAGTGCTGCACTGTCGGAGGGTCAGTGCTGAGGGAGTGGACACTGTCGGAGGGTCAGTGCTGAGGGAGAGCCGCACTGTCGGAGGGTCAGTGCTGAGGGAGTGCCGTACTGTCGGAGGGTCAGTGCTGAGGGAGCGCCGCACTGTCGGAGGGTCAGTGCTGAGGGAGTGCCGCACTGTCGGAGGGTCAGTGCTGAGGGAGTGCCGCACTGTCGGAGGGTCAGTGCTGAGGGAGTGCCGCACTGTCAGAGGGTCAGTGCTGAGGGAGTGTCACACTGTCGGAGGGTCAGTGCTGAGGGAGAGCCGCACTGTCGGAGGGTCAGTGCTGAGGGAGTGCCGCACTGTCGGAGGGTCAGTGCTGAGGGAGTGCCGCACTGTCGGAGGGTCAGTGCTGAGGGAGTGCCGCACTGTCGGAGGGTCAGTGCTGAGGGAGTGCCGCACTGTCGGAGGGTCAGTGCTGAGGGAGTGGGCACTGTCTGAGGGTCAGTGCTGAGGGAGTGCCGCACTGTCGGAGGGTCAGTGCTGAGGGAGTGCCGCACTGTCAGAGGGTCAGTGCGGAGGGAGTGTCACACTGTCAGAGGGTCAGTGCTGAGGGAGTGCGCACTGTCAGAGGGTCAGTGCTGAGGGAGTGCCGCACTGTCGGAGGGTCAGTGCTGAGGGAGTGCCGCACTGTCGGAGGGTCAGTGCTGAGGGAGTGTCACACTGTCGGAGGGTCAGTGCTGAGGGAGTGCTGCACTGTCGGAGGGTCAGTGCTGAGGGAGTGGACACTGTCGGAGGGTCAGTGCTGAGGGAGAGCCGCACTGTCGGAGGGTCAGTGCTGAGGGAGTGCCGTACTGTCGGAGGGTCAGTGCTGAGGGAGCGCCGCACTGTCGGAGGGTCAGTGCTGAGGGAGTGCCGCACTGTCGGAGGGTCAGTGCTGAGGGAATGCCGCACTGTCGGAGGGTCAGTGCTGAGGGAGTGCCGCACTGTCAGAGGGTCAGTGCTGAGGGAGTGTCACACTGTCGGAGGGTCAGTGCTGAGGGAGAGCCGCACTGTCGGAGGGTCAGTGCTGAGGGAGTGCCGCACTGTCGGAGGGTCAGTGCTGAGGGAGTGCCGCACTGTCGGAGGGTCAGTGCTGAGGGAGTGCCGCACTGTCGGAGGGTCAGTGCTGAGGGAGTGCCGCATCGTCGGAGGGTCAGTGCTGAGGGAGTGCCGCACTGTCAGAGGGTCAGTGCTGAGGGAGTGCCGCACTGTCGGAGGGTCAGTGCTGAGGGAGTGCCGCACTGTCGGAGGGTCAGTGCTGAGGGAGTCCCGCACTGTCGGAGGGTCAGTGCTGAGGGAGTGCCGCACTGTCGGAGGGTCAGTGCTGAGGGAGTGCCGCATCGTCGGAGGGTCAGTGCTGAGGGAGCGCCGCACTGTCGGAGGGTCAGTGCTGAGGGAGTGCCGCACTGTCAGAGGGTCAGTGCTGAGGGAGTGCCGCACTGTCGGAGGGTCAGTGCTGAGGGAGTGCCGCACTGTCGGAGGGTCAGTGCTGAGGGAGTGCCGCATCGTCGGAGGGTCAGTGCTGAGGGAGTGCCGCACTGTCAGAGGGTCAGTGCTGAGGGAGTGTCACACTGTCGGAGGGTCAGTGCTGAGGGAGAGCCGCACTGTCGGAGGGTCAGTGCTGAGGGAGTGCCGCACTGTCGGAGGGTCAGTGCTGAGGGAGTGCCGCACTGTCGGAGGGTCAGTGCTGAGGGAGTGTCACACTGTCGGAGGGTCAGTGCTGAGGGAGTGCTGCACTGTCGGAGGGTCAGTGCTGAGGGAGTGGACACTGTCGGAGGGTCAGTGCTGAGGGAGAGCCGCACTGTGGGAGGGTTAGTGCTGAGGGAGTGCCGCACTGTCGGAGGGTCAGTGCTGAGGGAGTGCCGCACTGTCGGAGGGTCAGTGCTGAGGGAGTGCCGCACTGTCGGAGGGTCAGTGCTGAGGGAGAGCCGCACTGTCGGAGGGTCAGTGCTGAGGGAGTGCCGCACTGTTGGAGGGTCAGTGCTGAGGGAGTGCTGCACTGTCGGAGGTTCAGTGCTGAGGGAGTGCCGCACTGTGGGAGGGTCAGTGCTGAGGGAGTGCCGCACTGTCAGAGGGTCAGTGCTGAGGGAGTGCCGCACTGTCGGAGGTTCAGTGCTGAGGGAGTGCCGCACTGTGGGACGGTCAGTGCTGAGGGAGTGCCGCACTGTCAGAGGGTCAGTGCTGAGGGAGTGTCACACTGTCGGAGGGGCAGTGCTGAGGGAGTGCCGCACTGTTGGAGGGTCAGTGCTGAGGGAGTGCTGCACTGTCAAAGGGTCAGTGCTGAGGGAGTGCCGCACTGTCAGAGGGTCAGTGCTGAGGGAGTGCCGCACTGTCGGAGGGTCAGTGCTGAGGGAGAGCCGCACTGTCGGAGGGTCAGTGCTGAGGGAGTGCCGCACTGTCGGAGGGTCAGTGCTGAGGGAGTGCCGCACTGTCAGAGGGTCAGTGCTGAGGGAGTGCTGCACTGTCGGAGGGTCAGTGCTGAGGGAGTGCCGCACTGTTGGAGGGTCAGTACTGTGGGAGTGGGCACTGTCAGAGGGTCAGTGCTGAGGGAGTGGGCACTGTTAGAGGGTCTGTGCTGAGGGTGTGCCGCACTGTCGGAGGGTCAGTGCTGAGGGAGTGCCGCACTGTGGGAGGGTCAGTGCTGAGGGAGTGCCGCACTGTCAGAGGGTCAGTGCTGAGGGAGTGCTGCACTGTCGGAGGGTCAGTGCTGAGGGAGTGCCGCACTGTTGGAGGGTCAGTACTGTGGGAGTGGGCACTGTCAGAGGGTCAGTGCTGAGGGAGTGGGCACTGTTAGAGGGTCTGTGCTGAGGGTGTGCCGCACTGTCGGAGGGTCAGTGCTGAGGGAGTGCCGCACTGTGGGAGGGTCAGTGCTGAGGGAGTGCCGCACTGTGGGAGGGTCAGTGCTGAGGGAGTGCCGCACTGTCGGAGGGTCAGTGCTGAGGGAGTGGGCACTGTCAGAGGGTCAGTGCTGAGGGAGTGCCGCACTGTCGGAGGGTCAGTGCTGAGGGAGTGCCGCACTGTGGGAGGGTCAGTGCTGAGGGAGTGCCGCACTGTCGGAGGGTCAGTACTGAGGGAGTGGGCACTGTCAGAGGGTCAGTGCTGAGGCAGTAGGCACTGTCAGAGGGTCAGTGCTGAGGGAGTGCCGCACTGTTGGAGGGTCAGTGCTGAGGGATGTGTCGCACTGTCAAAGGGTCAGTGCTGAGGGAGTGCCGCACTGTCGGAAGGTCAGTACTGAGGGAGTGCTGCACTGTCAGAGGGTCAGTGCTGAGGGAGTGCCGCACTGTCGGAAGGTCAGTACTGAGGGAGTGCTGCACTGTCGGAGGGTCAGTACCCATTGGCTGTGACCCCCATTCTGATTGACTGGAGCCTGTGACAGCTGGTTGAGTAATGCAAACTCCTGCTATTGGTCACTTGACGGCTATCTCTCAATTCTTGCCGCTGTTGTCCACTGTTACCTTGGCCTGTGTGGAGAATGGCGTTAAAGTAGTCATCCGCAACCAGCCTGAAGTCACCCATCCAAAGTTCCAGCTCCGAGTCCCGCACACACCACAGAAACTCCGGACAAATCTCCCTGTGACTGTCAACAGCACCTCCCTGAACATATCTGGGGAGCTTGGTGATGTAGCTGATGGATATTGAGAAAAAGACGTAAAAATTTCTGCTTTCTAACATGCGCAGTGCACCCAGTGAATGGCCTGCCTTCCCCATCCCTCAGAACACCATAGGAGAAGAGAGCTACAATTCCCCAATCTTTCCATCTCTCCCTTTACTGATCTCTCCACCTCTCCCCTTCCCCAATCTCTCCATCTCTCCTCTTCCCCAATCTCTCTCTCTATCTCTCCCCTTCTACAATCTCTCCATCTCTCCCATTCCCAATATCTCCATCACTCCCATTCTCCAATCATTCCATCTTCTCCCCTTCCCCAATCTTTCCATTTTACCTCTTCCCAAATCTCTCCATCTGTCCACTTTCCCAATCTCTCCATCTGTCCCCTTCCCCAATCTCTGCATGTCTCCTGGTTCCCAGTCTTTCAATCTCTCCCCTTCCCCAATCTCTCCCTCTCTGCTTTTCCAATCTCTTCATCTCTCCTTTTTCCCAATCTCTCTGTCTCTCCCCTTTCTCAATCTCTCCATCTCTCCCCTTTCCCAATTTCTCCATCTCTCCCCTTCCCCAATCTCTCCATCTTTCCCCTTCCCCAATCTCTCCATCTTTCCCCTTCCCCAATCTCCCCCTCTCTCTTCCCCCAGCCCAGTGTGACCCTAAATCAAAGTCCTCCCCAAATGGCCATTGAAAACTTACCTCAGTTTGTCCAGAGCCTCCTGGTCAACGGTCCCTTTGCTGTTGTAGATGAAGATGTTGCTGAGGACCAAAGCCAGAGCAAATATCTCGGTTTTTGTGTTTTCATTTATCTGGAGAGAAAAGAGACAGATAGGGTGGGCAGTTAGGGAGAGATTGGCCATTGGAAGGGATGGAGAGATTGGGGTACTGAAGAGAATCATCAAATCCTTACGGTGCTGAAGCAGCCCGTTCAGCCCATCCAGACCCTCCGAAGAGCATCTGACACAGACCAGCCCACTCCACATTCCCCATCTCACTTGCACATCCCTAAACACTACGGGACAATTTCCCACAGTCAATCCACCCTCACCTGTACATCTTTGGGGCTGTGGGAGGAAACCAGAGCAAACCCACCCAGACACAGGGGAGAATGTTCAATCTCCACACAGAGAGCCGCCTGAGGCTGGAATCGAACCCGGGTCTCTGGCGCTGTGAGGCAGCCGTGCTAACCACTGAGCCACCGTGTCGCCTAAAGTGGTGAGGTGGAGAGACTCGGCACACGGACGGATGGAGAGATTGGGGTTTTAGAGTAATGGAGAGATTATGGAAGGGGAGATACTTGGAGACAGGGAGAGATGGAGAGATTGAAGAAGGACAGTGATGGAGAGATTAGTGTGGGGGAGAGAAGACGTGCTTAAGGAAGGGAGGGATGGAGGGATTGGGGAAGGGGGGGAGATGGAGAGATTGGAAAAGGGGAGAGATTGGAAAAGGGGAGAGATGGACAGATGGGGAAAGGGGAGAGAGATGGAGAGATTGGGAAAGGGGAGAGATTGGGGAAGGGGAGAGATGGAGCGAATCGGGAAGGAGAAGATGGGGAGAATGGAGAAGGAGAGAGATGGAGAGACTGGGGAAGGGTAGAGATGGAGAGATTGGGAAAGGGAAGAGATCGTGAGATTGTATAAGGGGAGAGATGGAAAGATTGGGAAAGGGAAGAGATGGAGAGATTGGGAAAGGGAAGAGCTGGTGAGATTGGGGAAGGGGAGAGATGGAGAGATTGGGAAAGGAGAGAGATGGAGAGATTGGGGAAGGGAAGAGCTGGTGAGATTGGGGAAGGGGAGAGATGGAGAGATTGGGAAAGGAGAGAGATGGAGAGATTGGGGAAGGAGAGAGATGGAGAGATTGGGAAAGGAGAGAGATGGAGAGATTGGGGAAGGAGAGAGATGGAGAGATTGGGAAAGGAGAGAGATGGAGAGATTGGGGAAGGAGAGAGATGGAGAGATTGGGAAAGGAGAGAGATGGAGAGATTGGGGAAGGGGAGAGATGGAGAGATTGGGGAAGAGGAGAGATGGTGAGATTGGGGAAGGGGAGAGATGGAGAGATTGGGAAAGGAGAGAGATGGAGAGATTGGGGAAGGAGAGATGGAGAGATTGGGAAAGGAGAGAGATGGAGAGATTGGGGAAAGGGGGAGATGGAGAGATTGGGGAAGGGGAGAGATGGAGAGATTGGGGAAAGGGGGGAGATGGAGAGATTGGGGAAGGGGAGAGATGGTGAGATTGTGAAAGGGGAGAGATGGTGAGATTGGGGAAGGGGAAGGAAATGGGGATGAGGAGATAAGGAGAGATCAGGGAATGGAGGATAAAGTAAGGAAGGGGTAAAGAATGGAGATTGGGGAAGGTGGGTGGGAGGGGTGGTGAAGGGAAGAATGAGTTTTGAATGCACCGATCTAAAGGTAGTTGCTCTGTTCTCTAAGATGCTCACCCCAGCCCTCCGTCCAGATCCCTCTTTCATCATTGACCCTCCTCGAAGTTCCAACGTTACATCTTCCTTCTGATAGGCAGCCAAGCCAATTGTTCCCTTTATGTCTCAAACTGCAAGGCAGCAAAGATACTCGACTGTGGGGGGCTTCGTTCCAACTCTCACTGGTGCCTTCTTACTTCCTGAAAGCTTGCTGGAATCGCAGGTGTCGAAGGAGGCCATTGGGCCCACCATGGCTAGGCCAGCCCTTTGCCAGTTTCTGATGCTCCCCCTCCACCCCCCCCCCCCCCCCCCCTTCCCCAAAGTAGCCCTGAAAAACAGATCTGCTTCCGACCATTTATCTGCACTCGGGACAGAGTCATGGGATCAAGGGTGGCTCATTCAAAACTGAGGCGTGAAGGAATTCCTCCTCCGAAGGATGGTGAATGTCTGGAGCACTCTAG
This sequence comes from Chiloscyllium punctatum, assembly GCF_047496795.1. Taxonomy (NCBI): domain Eukaryota; kingdom Metazoa; phylum Chordata; class Chondrichthyes; order Orectolobiformes; family Hemiscylliidae; genus Chiloscyllium; species Chiloscyllium punctatum. The sequence goes on from NC_092772.1 coordinate 38,732,462, forward strand.
CCTAGGAGGTTTGTGGAGGCTAGATCAATGAAAGACTTCCAGAGGGGGGTAGGGCCAGTGTTTGAAGAAACGGGGAGTTGAGGAGCTGGCACGCAAGAGGAGTAGGTATCGATGGTGGAGCTAGTCAGAGGGCCCGAATGGCCTGGCCCCACCTCCTACTTCTTCCAAACAGAGGGGAAAGTAATCAGCGCGTTCACGCTGTGTCAATGTTCAGGGACCCGTTCATCACCAGCGGAGGGCTGGCCATCCTGCAATCTCCTGGATCCGATGGGGCCTTCCTTGCGGATGTTAAAGGTCAGACCTGTGGGGGCTGGAGTCGTCTGGGGCCCAGACCTTTTGTGAAGCAGCCGGGTCTCCCTGGTCACCGCGGATGTCCCTCTGATACCCTGGATCTTAAACGAGAGGTCTTTAAATTCCCACCTGATCCTCTGGGAGGTCAATATCAGAGACCATCATCACTTCCATTCTCCATCCAAAGACAGTTTAGCACGGCCAATCCACCCTAACCTACACATCCCAGGGCACTATGGGACAATTTAGCACGGCCAATCCACCCTAAACTGCACATCCCTGGACACTATGGGACAATTTAGCACGGCCAATTCACCCTAACCTGCACATCCCTGGGCACTATGGGACAATTTAGCATGGCCAATCCATCCTAACCTGCACATCCCTGGGCACTATGGGACAATTTAGCATGGCCAATCCACCCTAACCTGCACATCCCTGGGCACTATGGGACAATTTAGCATGGCCAATCCACCCTAACCTACACATCCCTGGGCACTATGGGACAATTTAGCATGGCCAATCCACCCTAACCTGCACATCCCTGGGCACTATGGGACAATTTAGCATGGCCAATCCACCCTAACCTGCACATCCCTGGGCACTATGGGACAATTTAGCATAGCCAATCCACCCTAACCTGCACATCCCTGAGCACTATGGGACAATTTAGCATGGCCAATCCACCCTAACCTGCACATCCCTGGGCACTATGGGACAATTTAGCATAGCCAATCTACCCTCACCTGCACATCCCTGGACACTATGGGACAATTTAGCATGGCCAATCCACCCTAACCTACACATCCCTGGGCACTATGGGACAATTTAGCATGGCCAATCCACCCTAACCGACACATCCCTGAACACTATGGGACAATTTAGCGCGGCCAACCCACCCTAACCTGCACATCCCTGTACACTATGGGACAATTTAGCACGGCCAATCCACCCTAACCTACACATCCCTGGGCACTATGGGACAATTTAGCACGGCCAATCCACCCTAACCTGCACATCCCTGGACACTATGGGACAATTTAGCATGGCCAATCCACCCTAACCTGCACATCCCTGGGCACTATGGGACAATTTAGCATAGCCAATCTACCCTCACCTGCACATCCCTGGACACTATGGGACAATTTAGCATGGCCAATCCACCCTAACCTACACATCCCTGGGCACTATGGGACAATTTAGCATGGCCAATCCACCCTAACCGACACATCCCTGAACACTATGGGACAATTTAGCGCGGCCAACCCACCCTAACCTGCACATCCCTGTACACTATGGGACAATTTAGCACGGCCAATCCACCCTAACCTACACATCCCTGGGCACTATGGGACAATTTAGCACGGCCAATCCACCCTAACCTGCACATCCCTGGACACTATGGGACAATTTAGCATGGCCAATCCACCCTAACCTGCACATCCCTGGACACTATGGGACAATTTAGCACGGCCAATTCACCCTAACCTGCACATCCCTGGGCACTATGGGACAATTTAGCATGGCCAATCCACCCTAACCTGCACATCCCTGGGCACTATGGGACAATTTAGCATGGCCAATCCACCCTAACCTACACATCCCTGGGCACTATGGGACAATTTAGCATCGCCAATCCACCCTAACCTACACATCCCTGGGCACTATGGGACAATTTAGCATGGCCAATCCACCCTAACCTGCACATCCCTGGGCACTATGGGACAATTTAGCATGGCCAATCCACCCTAACCTGCACATCCCTGGGCACTATGGGACAATTTAGCATAGCCAATCCACCCTAACCTGCACATCCCTGAGCACTATGGGACAATTTAGCATGGCCAATCCACCTTAACCTGCACATCCCTGGGCACTATGGGACAATTTAGCATAGCCAATCTACCCTCACCTGCACATCCCTGGACACTATGGGACAATTTAGCATGGCCAATCCACCCTAACCAGCACATCCCTGGACTGTGGGAGGAAACCGGAGCACCCGGAGGAAACCCACGCAGACACGGGGAGAATGTACAAACTCCACACAGACAGTAGCCTCGAGGCTGGAATCGAACCCAGGTCCCTGGCGCCGTGAGGCAGCAGTGCTAACCCACTGAGCTGCTATGTTTCTGTTTCCAGCTCTCTTTCAGTGTTAATGCCACCCCTTACAAGCAGAATCCACCTGTCCTTACCATCCCTCCCCTCCCCAGCCCGGGTACCTCCACCTCACTGGCTCCTTCCTTTCCCAAACCCGCTGTCTTGCCCCTCCACCAGCCCTCTCCCCACTGCACCCTGCACCCCGCCTCCAGCCCAACGTCACCTCTCCTTCCAATCCGTCGATGTCCAGGATAACCAGTGACTCGTTGGCTCTCTCAGGGTGAGGGAGACACCGCATCCATGTTCTCCAGCCGGGAAGCGTCTTCCCGGATCTCAGCGGGAATCCTACAGGATGGAGACAAAGAGTGTGGGATTCAATGAGATAGAGAGACTGCTCTTCTCAAGCAGAGTGACAGTCAAAGCTAATCCATCATAGGCCAAGACAATCAAGTTGATCGAGAGGATAGAGGGAAGGTAATCTCAGGGTGGGGGGGATAGGGGTGGGGAGGGGGGGAATTTCCATTAATTTTCAAACCAGCCTAATCTCGACTTAATTCCCTCCCAGGATGCAGGTGTCTTTATTGGAATTTATTGGCCATTTATAATAACCACCTTGCTTTGGTTTTGGAGTTACATGTAGGCCCGAGCCAGGGAAGGAAAGCAGATTTTCTTTCACCAAGTGACGAGTTGAGCCAACTATTTGATAATTATCTTCAATCCAGTTTTGTTTTGAAATTGAACCCAGATTCCACTATCTGCTCCGTTGGGATTTGAACCTGGGCTCCCCAGGATGTTACCGCAGTTCCAGGGTCACGAGATTGACAAATAAACCACTCGGTGAAAGTCTGCCTAAATCAGGGCAGGTGATGTGGAGGTGCCGGTGCTGGACTGGGCTGGACAAAGTCAAACAGCTCCCACCATCCCCTTGGAGTAAATCCATTGTCATGTGTTTGTTGACCAACTCAGGAGGGACATCGCAGTCATCTGTCTCTCACTCACTCTCTCTCACTCTCGGGGTTATGTTACTTTATCTCTCTCTCTCTCATTAGAGTCATAGAGATGTACAGCATGGAAACAGACCCTTCAATCCAACTTGTCCTAAATTATATCCCAAATTAACCTAGTCCCATTGGCCCATGTCCCTCCAAACCCTTCCTATTCATATATCCATCCAGATGCCTTTTAAATGCTGTAATTGTACCGGCCTCCACCTCATCCTCTGGCAGCTCATTCCATACACGTGCCACCCTCTGTGTGAAAATGTTGCCCCTTAGGTCTCTTTTATATCTTTCTCCTCTCACCCTAAACCTATGCCCCTCTAGTTCTGGACTCCCCGACCCCAGGGAAAAGACTTTGCCTATTTACCCTGTCCATGCCCCTCATGATTTTATAAACCTCTATAAGATCACCCCTCAGCCTCCGACGCTCCAGGGAAAACAACCCCAGCCTGTTCAGCCTCTCCCTGTAGCTCAAATCCTCCAACCCTGGCAACATCCTTGTAAATCTTTTCTGAACCGTTTCAAGTCTCACAACATCCTTCCGATAGGAAGGAGACCAGAATTGCACACAGTATTCCAAAAGTGATCTAACCAATGTCCTGTACAGTCGCAACATGACCTCCCAACTCTTGTACTCAATACTCTGACCAATAAAGGAAAGCTACCAAACACCTTCCTCACTATCCTATCGACCCGTGACTCCAGTTTCAAGGAGCTATGAACCTTCACTCCAAGGTCTCTTTGTTCAGCAACACTCCCTAGGACCTTACCATTAAGTGTATAAGTCCTGCTAAGATTTGCTTTCCCAAAATGCAGCGCCTCGCATTTATCTGAATTAAAGTCCATCTGCCACTTCTCAGCCTTACTGAAGTCCATATAGATCACATCTACTTCTCTGCCCTCATCAATCCTCTTTGTTACTTCAAAAACCTCAATCAAGTTTGTGAGACATGATTTCCCACACACAAAGCCATGTTGACTATCCCTATTCAGTCCTTGTCTTTCCAAATACATGTACATACTGTCCCTCAGGATTCCTCCAACAACTTGCCCACCACCGAGGTCAGGCTCACTGGTCTATAGTTCCCTGGCTTGTCCTTACCACCCTTCTTAAACAGTGACACCACGTTTGCCAACCTCCAGTCTTCCAGCACCTCACCTGTGACTATTGATGATACAAATATCTCAGCAAGAGGCCCAGCAATTACTTCTCTAGCTTCCCACAGAGTTCTCAGGTACACCTGATCAGGTCCTGGGGATTTATCCACCTTTATCTGTTTCAAGACATCCAGCACTTCCTCCTCTGTAATCTGGACATTTTTCAAGATGTCACCATCTATTTCCCTACATTCTATATCTTCCATATCCTTTTCCACAGTAAATACTGATGCAAAATACTCGTTTAGTATCTCCCCCATTTTCTGCGGCTTCACACAAAGGCCTCCTTGCTGATCTTTGAGGGGCCTTATTCTCTCCCTCGTTACCGTTTTGTCCTTAATATATTTGTAAAACCCCTTTGGATTCTCCTTAATTCTATTTGCCAAAGCTATCTCATGTCCCCTTTTTGCCCTCCTGATTTCCCACTTAAGTATATTCCTACTTCCTTTATACTCTTCTAAGGATTCACTCGATCTATCCTGTCTATACCTGACATATGCTTCGTTCTTTTTCGCAAACAAACACTCAATTTCTTTAGTCATCCAGCATTTGCTATACCTACCAGCCTTCCCTTTCATCCTGACAGGAATATACTTTCTCTGGATTCTTGTTATCTCATTTCTGAAGGCTTCCCATTTTCCAGCCGTCCCTTTACCTGCAAACATCTGCCCCCAATCAGCTTTTGAAAGTTCTTGCCTAATACTGTCAAAATTGGCCTTTCTCCAATTTAGAACTTCAACTTTTAGATCTGGTCTATCCTTTTCCATCACTATTTTAAATCTAATAGAATTATGGTCGCTGGCCCCAAAGTGCTCCCCCACTGACACCTCAGTCACCTGCCCTGCCTTATTTCCCAAGATTAGGTTAAGTTTTGCACCTTCTCTACTTGGTACATCCCACATATTGAATCAGAAAATTGTCTTGTCCACACTTAATAAATTCCTCTCCATCTAAACCTTTAACACTATGGCAGCCCCAGTCGATGTTTGGAAAGTTAAAATCCCCTACCATAACTACCCTATTTTTCTTACAGATAGCTGAGATCTCCTTACAAGTTTGTTTCTCAGCTTTCCTCTGACTACTGGGGGGTCTATAATGCAATCCCAATAAAGTGATCATCCCTTTCTTATTTCCCTGGATGTATTTCCAGGAATATCCTCCCTCAGCACAGATGTAATGCTATCCCTTATCAAAAACACCACTCCCCCCTCCTCTCTTGCCTCCCTTTCTATCCTTCCTGTAGCATTTGTATCCTGGAACATTAAGCTGCCAGTCCTGCCCATCCCTGAGCCATGTTTCCGTAATTGCTATGATATCCCAGTCCCATGTTCCTAACCATGCCCTGAGTTCATCGGTCTTCCCTGTTAGGCCCCTTGCATTGAAATAAATGCAGTTTAATTTATTAGTCCAACCTTGTCCCTGCCTGCCCTGACTGCTTAACTCTCATCTGTTCTCAGCTGTACCCATCTCAGATTGATCTCTTTCCTCACTATCTCCCACCCCCCCCCCCCACTTACTCATTTAAATCCTCCCGAGCAGCTCTAGCCAATTTCCCTGCCAGTATATTAGTCCCCTTCCAATTTAGGTGCAATCCGTTCTTGTTCAGGTCACTTCTACCCCAAAAGAGATTCCAATGATCCAAAAATGTGAATCCTTCTCCCATACACCAGCTCCTCAGCCATGCATTCATCTGTGATATCCACCTATTCCTGCCCTCACTAGCTCGTAGCACCGGGAATAATCCAGATATGACTACCCTTGAAGACCTCCTTTTTAAATTCCTGCCTAACTTTCTATATTCTTCCTTCAGAATCTCATCCTTTTCCCTTCCAATGTCATTGGTTCCAGTGTGTACAATGACCTCCTGCTGGCCCCTCTCCCCTGTGAGAACATTCTGCACCCTCTCTGAGACATCCTTGATCCTGGTACCAGGGAAACAACACACCATTCTGCTTTATTGCTGCTGCTCGCAGAAACATCTAACTGTATCAAAATGTACCAAATTAATAATAATTTTGCTCTCTCAGTAATATTACTTTCTCTCTCACTCTCCCTCCCAGTAATTTGAATGATTTCTCTTGGGAATTTGACTTTCTCTCACTCTCAGGAGTTTGACTTTTTCCCTCTCAGTAATATAACTCTCTCTCTCTCTCAGTAATATAACTCTCTCTCTCTCTCTCTCTCTCTGTAGTATGACTTTTTCTCTCCCAGTAATATGACTTTTTCTCACACAGTAATATAACTCTCTCTCTCTCTCAGGAATATAACTCTCTCTCTCTCTCTCTCTCTGTAGTATGACTTTTTCTCTCCCAGTAATATGACTTTTTCTCACACAGTAATATAACTCTCTATCTCTCTCACAGTAATATAACTCTCTCTCACAGTAATATAACTCTCTCTCACAGTAATATAACTCTCTCTCACAGTAATATAACTCTCTCTCTCTCTCTCTCGCTGTAGTATGACTTTTTCTCTCCCAGTAATATGACTTTTTCTCACACAGTAATATAACTCTCTATCTCTCTCACAGTAATATAACTCTCTCTCTCTCTCAGTAATATAACTCTCTCTCTCCCTCAGTAATATAACTCTCTCTCTCGGTAATATAAATTTCTCTCTCTCTCTGTAATATAACTCTCTCTCTCAGTAATATAACTCTCTCTCTCTCAGTAATATAACTTTCTCTCTCTCAGGAATATAACTCTCTATCTCTCTCAGTAATATAACTCTCTCTCAGTAATATAACTCTCTCTCTCTCTCAGTAATATAACTCTCTCTCTGTAATATAACTCTCTCTCTCTGTCATATAACTCTCTCTCTCTCAGTAATATAACTCTGTCTCTCTCTCTCAGTAATATAAATCTCTCTCTCTCACAGCAATATAACTCACGGTCTCTCAGTAATATAACGCTCTCTCTCTCAGCAATATGACTCTCTCTCTCAGTAATATAACTCTCTCTCTCAGCAATATTACTCTCTCTCTCTCTCTCTCAGTAATATAACTCTCTATCTCTCAGTAATATAACACTCTCTCTCTCAGTAATATAACTCTCTATCTCTCTCTCAGTAATATAACTCTCTCTCTCAGTAACATAACCCTCTATCTCTCTCTCAGTAATATAACTCTCTCTCAGTAATATAACTCTCTCTCTCTCTCAGTAATATAACTCTCTCTCTCTCAGCAATATTACTCTCTCTCTCTCAGTAATATAACTCTCTCTCTCAGCAATATTACTCTCTCTCTCTCAGTAATATAACTCACTCAATCAGCAATATTACTCTCTCTCTGTCTCTCTCTCAGGAATATAACTCTCTCTTTCTCAGTAATATAACTCTGTCTCTCTCTCTCAGTAATATAAATCTCTCTCTCTCACAGCAATATAACTCACGGTCTCTCAGTAATATAACACTCTCTCTCTCAGCAATATGACTCTCTCTCTCAGTAATATAACTCTCTCTCTCTCAGTAATATACCTCTCTCTCTCTCAGTAATATAACTCTCTCTCTCAGCAATATTACTCTCTCTCTCTCTCTCTCTCAGTAATATAACTCTCTCTCAGTAATATAACTCTCTATCTCTCAGTAATATAACTCTCTCAGTAATATAACACTCTCTCTCAGTAATATAACTCTCTATCTCTCTCTCTCAGTAATATAACTCTCTCTCTCAGTAACATAACCCTCTATCTCTCTCTCTGTAATATAACTCTCTCTCAGTAATATAACTCTCTCTCTCTCAGTAATATAACTCTCTCTCTCTCAGCAATATTACTCTCTCTCTCTCAGTAATATAACTCTCTCTCTCAGCAATATTACTCTCTCTCTCTCAGTAATATAACTCTCAATCAGCAATATTACTCTCTCTCTGTCTCTCTCTCAGGAATATAACTCTCTCTCTCTCAGTAATATAACTCTGTCTCTCTCTCTCAGTAATATAAATCTCTCTCTCTCACAGCAATATAACTCACGGTCTCTCAGTAATATAACACTCTCTCTCTCAGCAATATGACTCTCTCTCTCAGTAATATAACTCTCTCTCTCTCAGTAATATACCTCTCTCTCTCTCAGTAATATAACTCTCTCTCTCAGCAATATTACTCTCTCTCTCTCTCTCTCAGTAATATAACTCTCTCTCAGTAATATAACTCTCTATCTCTCAGTAATATAACTCTCTCTCAGTAATATAACTCTCTATCTCTCAGTAATATAACTCTCTCTCTCTCAGTAATATAACTCTCTCAGTAATATAACACTCTCTCTCTCAGTAATATAACTCTCTCTCTCAGTAACATAACCCTCTATCTCTCTCTCTGTAATATAACTCTCTCTCAGTAATATAACTCTCTCTCTCTCAGTAATATAACTCTCTCTCTCTCAGCAATATTACTCTCTCTCTCTCAGTAATATAACTCTCTCTCTCAGCAATATTACTCTCTCTCAGTAATATAACTCTCTCAATCAGCAATATTACTCTCTCTCTGTCTCTCTCTCAGGAATATAACTCTCTCTCTCTCAGTAATATAACTCTCTCTTTCTCAGTAATATAACTCTCTCTCTCTCTCTCTCAGTAATATAACTCTCTATCTCTCTCTCAGTAATATAACTCTCTCTCTCAGTAATATAACCCTCTCTCTCTCAGTAATATTACTCTCTCTCAGTAATATAACTCTCTCTCTCTCTCAGTAATATAACCCTCTCTCTCTCAGTAATATTACTCTCTCTCAGTAATATAACTCTCTCTTTCTCAGTAATATAACTCTCTCTCTCAGTAATATAACCCTCTCTCTCTCAGTAATATTACTCTCTCTCAGTAATATAACTCTCTCTCTCTCTCAGTAATATAACTCTCTATCTCTCTCTCAGTAATATAATTCTCTCTCTCAGTAATATAACCCTCTCTCTCTCAGTAATATTACTCTCTCTCAGTAATATAACTCTCTCTTTCTCAGTAATATAACTCTCTCTCTCTCTCAGTAATATAACTCTCTATCTCTCTCTCTGTAATAAAACTCTCTCTCTCTCAGTAATATAACTCTCTATCTCTCTCTCTCAGTAATATAACTCTCTCTCTCTCTCAGTAATATAACTCTCTATCTCTCTCTCTGTAATAAAACTCTCTCTCTCTCAGTAATATAACTCTCTCTCTCTCAGTTATATAACCCTCTATCTCTCTCTCGGTAATATAACTCTCTCTCTTAGTAATATAACTCTCTCTCTCTCTCTCTCTCTCAGTAATATAATTCTCTCTCAGTAATATGACTCTCTATTTCTCTCAGTAATATAACTCTCTCTTTCTCTCAGTAATATAACTCTCTCTCTGTCAGTAATATAACTCTCTATCTCTCTCTCAGAAATATAACTCTCTCTCTCAGTAATAAAACTCTCTCTCTCTCTCAGTAATATAACTCTCTCTCTCAGTAATATAACTCTCTCTCTCTCTCTCAGTAATATAACTCTCTCTCTCTCTCAGTAATATGACTCTCTCTCTCAGTAATATAACTCTCTCTCTCTTAGTAATATAACACTCTCTCTCTCAGTAATATAACTCTCTCTCTGTAATTTAACTGTCTCTCACTCAGTAATATAACTCTCTCTCTCTCAGTAATATAACACTTTCTCTCTCAGTAATATGACTCTCTCTCTCTCTCTCTCTCAGTAATATAATTCTCTCTCAGTAATATGACTCTCTATTTCTCTCAGTAATATAACTCTCTCTTTCTCTCAGTAATATAACTCTCTCTCTGTCAGTAATATAACTCTCTATCTCTCTCTCAGAAATATAACTCTCTCTCTCAGTAATAAAACTCTCTCTCTCTCTCAGTAATATAACTCTCTCTCTCAGTAATATAACTCTCTCTCTCTCTCTCAGTAATATAACTCTCTCTCTCTCTCAGTAATATGACTCTCTCTCTCAGTAATATAACTCTCTCTCTTAGTAATATAACACTCTCTCTCTCAGTAATATAACTCTCTCTCTGTAATTTAACTGTCTCTCACTCAGTAATATAACTCTCTCTCTCTCAGTAATATAACACTTTCTCTCTCAGTAATATGACTCTCTCTCTCTCTCTCTCTTAGTAATATAACTCTCTCTCTCTGTAATATAACTCTCTCTCACTCAGTAATATAACTCTCTCTCTCTCTCAGGAATATTCTTTCAATCTTACTCTCAGTGATATTACCTCCTATCCCCTTCTCTGGCTCCGAGAAACTTCCCTCAGTTCCACGACATTCACTCCCTCCCTCTCTCGCTACTATTAAATTCTCTCTGTCCCAGGGACACACAGGCCAATCATCCTGACAACTCAGGGAACCCCATACAGTGACAGAGCCGGTCAAAGTGGTCACGGGTGCTTTCAGGCACAACAGATAGAAGGTGCACAGCAAGATCCAACCAACTGAAAGGACCATCCAGTGATGTGGGTTTGAGAGACAGGGAGGGGGTGTAGGGGCTAGAGGGGGTTACAGAGATAGGTAGGGGGTGTAGGGGCTGGAGGGGGTTACAGAGATAGGGAGGGGGTGTAGGGGCTGGAGGGGGTTACAGAGATAGGGAGGGGGTGTAGGGGCTGGAGGGGGTTACAGAGATAGGGAGGGGGTGTAGGGGCTGGAGGGGGTTACAGAGATAGGTAGGGGGTGTACGGGCTGGAGGGGGTTACAGAGATAGGTAGGGGATGTAGGGGCTGGAGGGGGTTACAGAGATAGGGAGGGGGTGTAGGGGCTGGAGGGTGTTGCAGAGATAGGGAGGGATGTAGGGCCTGAAGGGGGTTACAGAGATAGGGAGGGGGTGTAGGGGCTGGAGGGTGTTACAGAGATTGAGAGGGGTGTAGGGGCTGGAGGGGGTTACAGAGATAGGGAGGGGGTGTAGGGACTGCAGGGGGTTACAGAGATAGGGAGGGGATATAGGGGCTGGAGGGGGTTACAGCGATGGGGAGGGGTGTAGTGCCTGGAGGGGGTTACAGGATAGAGAGGGGGTGTATGGGCTGGAGGGGGTTACAGAGATAGGGAGGGAGTTACAGAGATAGGGAGGGGGTGTAGGGGCTGGAGGGGGTTACAGAGATAGGGAGGGGGTGTAGGGGCTGGAGGGGGTTACAGAGATAGGGAGGGATATAGGGGCTGGAGGGGGTTACAGAGATAGGGAGGGGGTGTAGGGGCTGGAGGAGGTTACAGATATAGGGATAGATGTAGGGATTGGAGGGGGTTAAAGAGATAGGGAGGGGTTGTAGGGGCTGGAGGGGATTACAGAGATAGGGGGGGATGTAGGGATTGGAGGGGGTTAAAGAGATAGGGAGGGGGTGTAGGGGCTGGAGGGGGTTACAGAGATAGGGAGTGGGTGTAGGGGCTGGAGGGGGTTACAGAGATAGGGAGGGGGTGTAGGGGCTGGAGGGGGTTACAGAGATAGGGAGGGGATGTAGGGGCTGGAGGGGGTTACAGAGAGAGGAAGGGGCTGTAGGGGCTGGAGAGTGATACAGAGATAGGGAGGGGGTGTAGGGGCTGGAGGAGTAGACAGAGATAGGGAGGGGGTGTAGGGGCTGGAGGGGGTTATAGAGATAGGGAGGGGGTGTAGGGGCTGGAGGGGGTTACAGAGATAGGGAGGAGGTGGAGGGCTGGAGAGGGTTACAGAGATATTGAGGGGTTTAGGTGCTGGAGGGGGTTACAGAGATAGGGAGGGGGTGTAGGGGCTGGAGAGTGTTACAGAGATAGGGAGGGGATGTAGGGGCTGGAGAGAGTTACAGAGATAGGGAGGGGGTGTAGGGGCTGTAGAGAGTTACAGAGATAGGGAGGGATGTAGGGGTTGGAGGGGGTTAAAGAGATAGGGAGGGGGTGTAGGGGCTGGAGGGGGTTAAGTAGACAAGGAGGGAGTTACAGAGATAGGGAGGGGGTGTAGGGGCTGGAGGGGGTGACAGAGATAGGGAGGGGGTGTAGGGGCTGGAGGGGGTTACAGAGATAGGGAGGGGGTGTAGGGGCTGGAGGGGGTTACAGAGATAGGGAGGGGGTGTAGGGGCTGGAGGGGGTTACAGAGATAGGGAGGGGATGTAGAGGCTGGAGGGGGTTACAGAGATAGGGAGGGGGTGTAGGGGCTGGAGGGGGTTACAGAGATAGGGAGGGGGTGTAGGGGCCTGGAGGGGGTTACAGAGATAGGGAGGGGTGTAGGGGCTGGAGGAGTAGACAGAGATAGGGAGGGGGTGTAGGGGCTGGAGGGGGTTACAGAGATAGGGAGGGGATGTAGGGGCTGTAGAGAGTTACAGAGATAGGGAGGGGGTGTAGGGGCTGGAGGGGGTTACAGAGATAGGGAGGGGGTGTAGGGGCCTGGAGGGGGTTACAGAGATAGGGAGGGGTGTAGGGGCTGGAGGAGTAGACAGAGATAGGGAGGGGGTGTAGGGGCTGGAGGGGGTTACAGAGATAGGGAGGGGATGTCGGGGCTGGAGGGGGTTACAGAGATAGGGAGGGGATGTAGGAGCTGGAGAGGGTTACAGAGATAGGGAGGGGGTGTAGAGGCTGGAGGAGAAGACAGAGATAGGGAGGGGGTGTAGGGGCTGGAGGGGGTTACAGAGATAGGGAGGGGTGTAGGGGCTGGAAGGGATTACAGAGAGAGGGCGGGGTGTAGGCGCTGGAGGGGGTTACAGAGATAGGGAGGGGGTCTAGAGGCTGGAGGATGTTACAGAGATAGGGAGGGGGTGTAGGGGCTGGAGGAAGTTACAGAGATAGAGAGGGATGTAGGGATTGGAGGTGGTTAAAGAGATAGGGAGGGGGTGAATGGGCTGGTGGGGGTTACAGTGATAGGGAGGGATGTAGGGGCTCGGTGGGGGGGTACAGAGATACGGAGGTAGTGTAGGGCTGGAGGGGGTTACAGATATAGGGAGGGGGTGTAGGAGCTGGCGGGGGTTAAAGAGACAAGGAGGGAGTTACAGAGATAGGGAGGGGGTGTAGGGGCTGGAGGAGGTTACAGAGACAGGGAGGGGGTGTAGGGGCTGGAGGAGTAGACAGAGATAGGGAGGGGTTGTCGGGGCTGGAGGGGGTTACAGAGATAGGGAGGGGGTGTAGGGGCTGGAGGGGGTTACAGAGATAGGGAGGGGGTATAGGGGCTGGAGGGGGTTACAGAGATAGGGAGGGGTGTAGGGACTGGAGGGGGTTACAGAGATAGGGAGGGGGTGAAGAGGCTTGAGGAGGTTACAGAGATAGGGAGGGGGTACAGGGGCTGGAGGGGGTTACAGAGATAGGGAGGGGGTATAGGGGCTGGAGGGGGTTACAGAGATCGGGAGGGGGTATAGGGGCTGGAGGGCGTTACAGAGATAGGGAGGGGGCGTAGGGGCTGGAGGGGGTTACAGAGATAGGGAGGGGGTGTAGGGGCTGGAGGGGGTTACAGAGATAGGGAGGGATGTAGGGATTGGAGGGGGTTACAGAGATAGGGAGGGGGTGTATGGGTTGGAGGGGGTTACAGAAATAGGGAGGGATGTAGGGATTGGAGGTGGTTAAAGAGATAGGGAGGGGGTGTAGGGGTTGGAGGGGGTTACAGAGATAGGGAGGGGGTGTAGAGGCTTGAGGGGGTTACAGAGATAGGGAGGGGGTATAGGGGCAGGAGGGGGTTACAGAGATAGGGAGGGGGTATAGGGGCTGGAGGGGGTTACAGAGATAGGGAGGGGGTATAGGTGCTGGAGGGGGTTACAGAGATAGGGAGGGGGTGTAGGGGCTGGAGGGGGTTACAGAGATAGGGAGGGGATGTAGGGATTGGAGGGGGTTAAAGAGATAGGGAGGGGGTGTAGGGGTTGGAGGGGGTTACAGAGATAGGGAGGGGGTGTAGAGGCTGGAAGGGGTTACCGAGATAGGGAGGGGGTGTAGGGGCTGGAGGGGGTTACAGGGATAGGGAGGGGGTGTAGGGGCTGGAGGGGGTTACAGAGATAGGGAGGGGGTGTAGGGGCTGGAGGGGGTTACAGAGATAGGGAGGGGATGTAGAGGCTGGAGGGGGTTACAGAGATAGGGAGGGGGTGTAGGGGCTGGAGGGGGTTACAGAGATAGGGAGGGGGTGTAGGGGCCTGGAGGGGGTTACAGAGATAGGGAGGGGTGTAGGGGCTGGAGGAGTAGACAGAGATAGGGAGGGGGTGTAGGGGCTGGAGGGGGTTACAGAGATAGGGAGGGGATGTAGGGGCTGTAGAGAGTTACAGAGATAGGGAGGGGGTGTAGGGGCTGGAGGGGGTTACAGAGATAGGGAGGGGGTGTAGGGGCCTGGAGGGGGTTACAGAGATAGGGAGGGGTGTAGGGGCTGGAGGAGTAGACAGAGATAGGGAGGGGGTGTAGGGGCTGGAGGGGGTTACAGAGATAGGGAGGGGATGTCGGGGCTGGAGGGGGTTACAGAGATAGGGAGGGGATGTAGGAGCTGGAGAGGGTTACAGAGATAGGGAGGGGGTGTAGAGGCTGGAGGAGAAGACAGAGATAGGGAGGGGGTGTAGGGGCTGGAGGGGGTTACAGAGATAGGGAGGGGTGTAGGGGCTGGAAGGGATTACAGAGAGAGGGCGGGGTGTAGGCGCTGGAGGGGGTTACAGAGATAGGGAGGGGGTCTAGAGGCTGGAGGATGTTACAGAGATAGGGAGGGGGTGTAGGGGCTGGAGGAAGTTACAGAGATAGAGAGGGATGTAGGGATTGGAGGTGGTTAAAGAGATAGGGAGGGGGTGAATGGGCTGGTGGGGGTTACAGTGATAGGGAGGGATGTAGGGGCTCGGTGGGGGGGTACAGAGATACGGAGGTAGTGTAGGGCTGGAGGGGGTTACAGAGATAGGGAGGGGGTGTAGGAGCTGGCGGGGGTTAAAGAGACAAGGAGGGAGTTACAGAGATAGGGAGGGGGTGTAGGGGCTGGAGGAGGTTACAGAGACAGGGAGGGGGTGTAGGGGCTGGAGGAGTAGACAGAGATAGGGAGGGGTTGTCGGGGCTGGAGGGGGTTACAGAGATAGGGAGGGGGTGTAGGGGCTGGAGGGGGTTACAGAGATAGGGAGGGGGTATAGGGGCTGGAGGGGGTTACAGAGATAGGGAGGGGTGTAGGGACTGGAGGGGGTTACAGAGATAGGGAGGGGGTGAAGAGGCTTGAGGAGGTTACAGAGATAGGGAGGGGGTACAGGGGCTGGAGGGGGTTACAGAGATAGGGAGGGGGTATAGGGGCTGGAGGGGGTTACAGAGATCGGGAGGGGGTATAGGGGCTGGAGGGCGTTACAGAGATAGGGAGGGGGCGTAGGGGCTGGAGGGGGTTACAGAGATAGGGAGGGGGTGTAGGGGCTGGAGGGGGTTACAGAGATAGGGAGGGATGTAGGGATTGGAGGGGGTTACAGAGATAGGGAGGGGGTGTATGGGTTGGAGGGGGTTACAGAAATAGGGAGGGATGTAGGGATTGGAGGTGGTTAAAGAGATAGGGAGGGGGTGTAGGGGTTGGAGGGGGTTACAGAGATAGGGAGGGGGTGTAGAGGCTTGAGGGGGTTACAGAGATAGGGAGGGGGTATAGGGGCAGGAGGGGGTTACAGAGATAGGGAGGGGGTATAGGGGCTGGAGGGGGTTACAGAGATAGGGAGGGGGTATAGGTGCTGGAGGGGGTTACAGAGATAGGGAGGGGGTGTAGGGGCTGGAGGGGGTTACAGAGATAGGGAGGGGGTGTAGGGGTTGGAGGGGGTTAAAGAGATAGGGAGGGGGTGTAGGGGCTGGAGGGTGTTACAGACATAGGGAGGGGGTGTAGGGGCTGGAGGGGGTTAAAGAGACAAGGAGGGAGTTACAGAGATAGGGAGGGGGTGTAGGGATTGGAGGTGGTTAAAGAGATAGGGAGGGGGTGTAGGGGCTGGAGGGGGTTACAGAGATAGGGAGGGATGTAGGGATTGGAGGGGGTTAAAGAGATAGGGAGGGGGTGTAGGGACTGGAGGGGGTTAAAGAGACAAGGAGGGAGTTACAGAGATAGGGAGGGGGTGTAGGGGCTGGAGGGGGTTACAGAGATAGGGAGGGGGTGTAGAGGCTGGTGGAGGTTACAGAGATAGGGAGGGGGTGTAGGGGCTGGATGGAGTTACAGAGATAGGGAGGGTGTGTAGGGGCTGGAGGGGGTTACAGAGATAGGGAGGGATGTAGGGATTGGAGGGGGTTAAAGAGATAGGGAGGGGGTGTAGGGGCTGGAGGGTGTTCCAGACATAGGGAGGGGGTGTAGGGACTGGAGGGGGTTAAAGAGACAAGGAGGTAGTTACAGAGATAGGGAGGGGGTGTAGGGGCTGGAGGGGGTTAAAGAGATAGGGAGGGGGTGTAGGGTCTGGAGGAGAAGACAGAGATAGGGAGGGGGTGTTGGAGCTGGAGGGGAAAACAGAGATAGGGAGGGTGTGCAGGGGCTGGAGGAGGTTACAGAGATAGGGAGGGGGTGTAGGGCTGGAGGGGGTTACAGAGATAGGGAGGGGGTGTAGGGCTGGAGGGGGTTACAGAGATCGGGAGGGGATGTAGGGGCTGGAGGGGGTTACAGAGATAGGGAGGGGGTGTAGGGGCTGGAGGGGGTTACAGAGATAGGGAGGGGGTGTAGGGGCTGGAGGGGGTTACAGAGATAGGGAGGGGTTGTAGGGCTGGAGGGGGTTACAGAGATAGGGAGGGGATGTAGGGGCTTACAGAGAGAGAAAGGGGCTGTAGGGGCTGGAGAGTGTTACAGAGATAGGGAGGGGGTGTAGGGGCTGGAGGGGGTTACAGAGATAGGGAGGGGATGGAGGGGCTGGAGAGAGTTACAGAGATAGGGAGGGGTGTAGGGGCTGGAGGGGGTTGCAGAGATAGGGAGGGGGTGTAGGGGCTGGAGCAGTAGACAGAGATAGGGAGGGGGTGTAGGGGCTGGAGGGGGTTACAGAGATAGGGAGTTGGTGTAGGGGCTGGAGGGGGTTACAGAGATAGGGAGGAGGTGGAGGGGCTGGAGGGGGTTACAGGGATAGGGAGGGGGTGTAGGGGCTGAAGGAGGTTACAGAGATAGGGAGGGGGTGTAGGGATTGGAGGGGGTTAAAGAGATAGGGAGGGGGTGTAGGGGCTGGAGGGGGTTAAAGAGACAAGGAGGGAGTTACAGAGATAGGGAGGGGGTGTAGGGGCTGGAGGGGGTGACAGAGATAGGGAGAGGGTGTAGGGGCTGGAAGGGGTTACAGAGATAGGGAGGGGGTGTAGGGTCTGGAGGGGGTGACAGAGATAGGGAGGGGGTGTAGGGGCTGGAGGGGGTGACAGAGATAGGGCGGGGTGTAGGGGCTGGAGGGGGTGACAGAGATAGGGAGGGGGTGTAGGGGCTGGAGGGGGTTACAGAGATCGGGAGGGGGTGTAGGGGCTGGAGGAGTCGACAGATAGAGGGAGGGGGTGTAGGGGCTGGAGGGGGTTACAGAGATAGGGAGGGGGTGTCGGGGCTGGAGGAGTAGACAGAGATAGGGAGGGGATGTAGGGGCTGGAGGAGTAGACAGAGATAGGGAGGGGATGTAGGGGCTGGAGGAGGTTACAGAGATAGGGAGGGGGTGTAGGGGCTGGAGGGGGTTACAGAGATAGGGAGGGGGCGTAGGGGCTGGAGGGGGTTACAGAGATAGGGAGGGGGTGTAGGGGCTGGAGGGGGTTACAGAGATAGGGATGGGGTGTAGGGGCTGGAGGTGGTTACAGAGATAGGGAGGGGGTGTAGGGGCTGGAGGGGGTTACAGAGATAGGGAGGGGGTGTTGGGGCTGGAGGAGGTTACAGAGATAGGGAGGGATGTAGGGATTGGAGGGGGTTACAGAGATAGGGAGGGGGTGTAGGGGCTGGAGGGGGTTACAGAGATAGGGAGGGATGTAGGGATTGGAGGGGGTTAAAGAGATAGGGAGGGGGTGTAGGGGCTGGAGGGGGTTAAAGAGACAAGGAGGGAGTTACAGAGATAGGGAGGGGGTGTCGGGGCTGGAGGGGGTGACAGAGATAGGGAGGGGGTGTAGGGGCTGGAGGGGGTTACCGAGATAGGGATGGGGTGTAGGGGCTGGAGGGGGTTACAGAGATAGGGAGGGGGTGTAGAGGCTTGAGGGGGTTACAGAGATAGGGAGGGGGTATAGGGGCTGGAGGGGGTTACAGAGATAGGGAGGGGGTATAGGGGCTGGAGGGGGTTACAGAGATAGGGAGGGGGTATAGGGGCTGGAGGGGGTTACAGAGATAGGGAGGGGGTGTAGGGGCTGGAGGGGGTTACAGAGATATGGAGGGGGTGTATGGGTTGGAGGGGGTTACAGAAATAGGGAGGAATGTAGGGATTGGAGGTGGTTAAAGAGATAGGGAGGGGGTGTAGGGGCTGGAGGGTGTTACAGACATAGGGAGGGGGTGTAGGGGCTGGAGGGGGTTAAAGAGACAAGGAGGGAGTTACAGAGATAGGGAGGGGGTGTAGGGATAGGAGGTGGTTAAAGAGATAGGGAGGGGGTGTAGGGGCTGGAGGGGGTTACAGAGATAGGGAGGGATGTAGGGATTGGAGGGGGTTAAAGAGATAGGGAGGGGGTGTAGGGACTGGAGGGGGTTAACGAGACAAGGAGGGAGTTACAGAGATAGGGAGGGGGTGTAGGGGCTGGAGGGGGTTACAAGGATAGGGAGGGGGTGTAGGGGCTGGAGGGGGTTAAAGAGATAGGGATGGGGTGTAGGGGCTGGAGGGGGTTACAGAGATAGGGAGGGATGTAGGGATTGGAGGGGGTTAAAGAGATAGCGAGGGGGTGTAGGGGCTGGAGGGTGTTACAGACATAGGGAGGGGGTGTAGGGGCTGGAGGGGGTTACAGAGATAGGGAGGGATGTAGGGGCTGGAGGGGGTTACAGAGATAGGGAGGGGTTGTAGGGCTGGAGGGGGTTACAGAGATAGGGAGGGGGTATAGGGGCTGGAGAGTGTTACAGAGATAGGGAGGGGTGTAGGGGCTGGAGGGGGTTGCAGAGATAGGGAGGGGGTGTAGGGGCTGGAGCAGTAGACAGAGATAGGGAGGAGGTGGAGGGGCTGGAGGGGGTTACAGAGATAGGGAGGGGGTGTAGGGGCTGGAGGGGGTTAAAGAGACAAGGAGGGAGTTACAGAGATAGGGAGGGGGTATAGGAGCTGGAGGAGGTTACAGAGATAGGGCGGGGTGTAGGGGCCGGAGGGGGTTACAGAGATAGGGAGGGGGTGTAGGGGCTGGAGGGGGTTACAGAGATAGGGAGGGGGTGTAGGGATTGGAGGGGGTTAAAGAGATAGGGAGGGGGTGTAGGGGCTGGAGGGGTTTAAAGAGACAAGGAGGGAGTTACAGAGATAGGGAGGGGGTGTAGGGGCTGGAGGGGGTGACAGAGATAGGGAGGGGATGTCGGGGCTGGAGGGGGTTACAGAGATAGGGAGGGGGTATAGGAGCTGGAGGGGAAAACAGAGATAGGGAGGGGGTGTAGGGGCTGGAGGGGGTTACAGAGATAGGGAGGGGTGTAGGGACTGGAGGGGGTTACAGAGATAGGGAGGGGGTGTAGAGGCTTGAGGGGGTTACAGAGATAGGGAGGGGGTATAGGGGCTGGAGGGGGTTACAGAGATAGGGAGGGGGTATAGGGGCTGGAGGGGGTTACAGAGATAGGGAGGGGGCGTAGGTGCTGGAGGGGGTTACAGAGATATGGAGGGGGTGCATGGGTTGGAGGGGGTTACAGAAATAGGGAGGGATGTAGGGATTGGAGGTGGTTAAAGAGATAGGGAGGGGGTGTAGGGGCTGGAGGGTGTTACAGACATAGGGAGGGGGTGTAGGGGCTGGAGGGGTTTACAGAGATAGGGAGGGGGTGTAGGGGCTGGAGGGGGTTACAGAGATAGGGAGGTATGTAGGGATTGGAGGGGGTTAAAGAGATAGGGAGGGGGTGTAGGGGCTGGAGGGTGTTACAGACATAGGGAGGGGGTGTAGGGGCTGGAGGGGGTTAAAGAGATAGGGAGGGGGTGTAGGGGCTGGAGGGTGTTACAGACATAGGGAGGGGGTGTAGGGGCTGGAGGGAGTTACAGAGATAGGGAGGGGGTGTAGGGATTGGAGGTGGTTAAAGAGATAGGGAGGGGGTGTAGAGGCTGGTGGAGGTTACAGAGATAGGGAGGGAATGTAGGGGTTGGAGGGGGTTACAGAGATAGGGAGGGATGTAGGGATTGGAGGGGGTTAAAGAGATAGGGAGGGGGTGTAGGGGCTGGAGGGGGTTACAGAGGTAGGGAGGGGGTGTAGGGTCTGGAGGAGAAGACAGAGATAGGAAGGGGGTGTAGGAGCTGGAGGGGAAAACAGAGATAGGGAGGGTGTGCAGGGGCTGGAGGAGGTTACAGAGATAGGGAGGGAATGTAGGGGTTGGAGGGGGTTACAGAGATAGGGAGGGGGTGTAGGGGTTGGAGGGGGTTACAGAGATAGGGAGGGATGTCGGGATTGGAGGGGGTTACAAAGATAGGGAGGGGATGTAGGGGCTTACAGAGAGAGAAAGGGGCTGTAGGGGCTGGAGAGTGTTACAGAGATAGGGAGGGGGTGTAGGGGCTGGAGAGAGTTACAGAGATAGGGAGGGGGTGTAGGGGCTGGAGCAGTAGACAGAGATAGGGAGGGGGTGTAGGGGCTGGAGGGTGTTACAGAGATAGGGAGGGGATGGAGGGGCTGGAGAGAGTTACAGAGATAGGGAGGGGGTGTAGGGGCTGGAGCAGTAGACAGAGATAGGGAGGGGGTGTAGGGGCTGGAGGGGGTTGCAGAGATAGGGAGGGGGTGTAGGGGCTGGAGGGGGTTACAGAGATAGGGAGGAGGTGGAGGGGCTGGAGGGGGTTACAGGGATAGGGAGGGGGTGTAGGGGCTGGAGGGGGTCACAGAGATAGGGAGGAGGTGGAGGGGCTGGAGGGGGTTACAGGGATAGGGAGGGGATGTAGGGGCTGAAGGAGGTTACAGAGATAGGGAGGGGGTGTAGGGGCTGGAGGGGGTGACAGAGATAGGGAGGAGGTGGAGGGGCTGGAGGGGGTTACAGGGATAGGGAGGAGGTGGAGGGGCTGGAGGGGGTTACAGGGATAGGGAGAGGGTGTAGGGGCTGAAGGAGGTTACAGAGATAGGGAGGGGGTGTAGGGATTGGAGGGGGTTAAAGAGACAAGGAGGGAGTTACAGAGATAGGGAGGGGGTGTAGGGGCTGGAGGGGGTGACAGAGATAGGGAGGGGGTGTAGGGGCTGTAGGGGATTACAGAGATAGGGAGGGGGTGTAGGGGCTGGAGGGGGTGACAGAGATAGGGAGGTGGTGTAGGGGCTGGAGGTGGTTACAGAGATAGGGAGGGGGTGTAGGGGGTGGAGGGGGTTACAGAGATAGGGAGGGGGCGTAGGGGCTGGAGGGGTTTACAGAGATAGGGAGGGAGTTACAGAGATAGGGAGGGGGTGTAGGGGCTGGAGGGGGTTACAGAGATAGGGAGGGAGTTACAGAGATAGGGAGGGGGTGTAGGGGCTGGAGGGGGTGACAGAGATAGGGAGGGGGTGTAGGGGCTGGAGGGGGTTACCGAGATAGGGAGGGGGTGTAGGGGCTGGAGGGGGTTACAGGGATAGGGAGGGGGTGTAGGGGCTGGAGGGGGTTACAGAGATAGGGAGGGGGTGTAGGGGCTGGAGGGGGTTACAGAGATAGGGAGGGGATGTAGGGGCTGGAGGATGTTACAGAGATAGGGAGGGGGTGTAGGGGCTGGAGGAGGTTACAGAGATAGGGAGGGGGTGTAGGGGCTGGAGGAGGTTACAGACATAGGGAGGGATGTAGGGGCTCGGTGGGGGGGTACAGAGATAGGGAGGGGGTGTAGAGGCTGGAGGGGGTTACAGAGATAGCGAGGGGGTGTAGGGGCTGGCGGGGGTTAAAGAGACAAGGAGGGAATTACAGAGATAGGGAGGGGCGTAGGGGCTGGAGGGTGTTACAGAGATAGGGAGGGGGCGTAGGGGCTGGAGGGGGTTACA
>NC_092772.1:38759888-38762388 GCF_047496795.1 Chiloscyllium punctatum
GGTGGTGTAGGGCCTGGAGGAAGTTACAGAGATAGGGAGGGGGTGTAGGGGATTACAGAGATAGGGAGGGGGTGTAGGGGGTTACAGAGATAGGGAGGGGGTGTAGGGCCTGGAGGAAGTTACAGAGATAGGGAGGAGGTGTAGGGGCTGGAGGGGGTTACAGAGATAGGGAGGGGGTATAGGGGCTGGAGGGGGTTACAGAGATAGGGAGGGGGTATAGGGGCTGTAGGGGGTTACAGAGATAGGGAGGGTGTGTAGGGGCTGGAGGGGGTTACAGAGATAGGGAGGGGGTGTTGGGGCTGTAGGGGATTACAGAGTTAGGGAGGGGGTGTAGGGGCTGGAGGGAGTTACAGAGATAGGGAGGGGGTGTAGGGGCTGGAGGGAGTTACAGAGATAGGGAGGGCGTGTAGGGGCTGGAGGGAGTTACAGAGATAGGGAGGGGGTGAAGGGGATTACAGAGATAGGGAGGGGGTGTAGGGGCTGTAGGGGATTACAGAGATAGGGAGGGGGTGTAGGGGCTGGAGGGAGTTACAGAGATAGGGAGGGGGTGTAGGGCCTGGAGGGGTTACAGAGATAGGGAGGGGGTG
The DNA here is from genome assembly GCF_047496795.1 of Chiloscyllium punctatum. Classification (NCBI taxonomy): domain Eukaryota; kingdom Metazoa; phylum Chordata; class Chondrichthyes; order Orectolobiformes; family Hemiscylliidae; genus Chiloscyllium; species Chiloscyllium punctatum. Next base: position 38,760,476 of record NC_092772.1, read on the forward strand.
TAGGGCCTGGAGGAAGTTACAGAGATAGGGAGGGGATGTAGTGCCTGGAGGGAGTTACAGAGATAGGGAGGGGGTGTAGGGGCTGGGGGGGTTACAGAGATAGGGAGGGGATGTTGGGGCTGGAGGGGGTTACAGAGATAGGGAGGGGGTGTAGGGGCTGTAGGGGATTACAGAGATAGGGAGGGGGTGTAGGGGCTGGAGGGGGTTACAGAGATAGGGAGGGGGTGTAGGGCCTGGAGGGGTTACAGAGATAGGGAGGGGGTGTAGGGCCTGGAGGAAGTTACAGAGATAGGGAGGGGGTGTAGGGGCTGGGGGGGTTACAGAGATAGGGAGGGGATGTTGGGGCTGGAGGGGGTTACAGAGATAGGGAGGGGGTGTAGGGGCTGGAGGGGGTTACAGAGATAGGGAGGGGGTGTAGGGGCTGGAAGGGGTTTCAGAGATAGGGAGGGGTGTAGGGGCTGGAGGGGGTTACAGAGATAGGGAGGGGGTGTTGGGGCTGGAGGGGGTTACAGAGATAGGGAGGGGGTGTAGGGGCTGTAGGGCGTTACAGAGATAGGGAGGGGGTGTAGGGGCTGGAGGGGGTTACAGAGATAGGGAGGGGGTGTAGGGGCTGTAGGGCGTTACAGAGATAGGGAGGGATGTAGGGACTGCAAGGGGTTTCAGAGATAGGGAGGGGGTGTAGGGGCTGGAGGTGGTTACAGAGATAGGGAGGGGGTGTAGGGGCTGGAGGGGGTTACAGAGATAGGGAGGGGGTGTAGGGGCTGTAGGGCGTTACAGAGATAGGGAGGGGGTGTAGGGGCTGGAGGGGGTTACAGAGATAGGGAGGGATGTAGGGACTGCAAGGGGTTTCAGAGATAGGGAGGGGGTGTAGGGGCTGGAGGTGGTTACAGAGATAGGGAGGGGGTGTAGGGGCTGGAGGGGGTTACAGAGATAGGGAGGGGGTGTAGGGGCTGGAGGGGGTTACAGAGATAGGGAGGGGATGTAGGGCCTGTAGGGGGTTACAGAGATAGGGAGGGGTGTAGGGCCTGGAGGAAGTTACAGAGATAGGGAGGGGGTGAGGGGATTACAGAGATAGGGAGGGGGTGTAGGGTGTGGAGGGGGTTACAGAGATAGGGAGGGGTGTAGGGTCTGGAGGAAGTTACAGAGATAGGGAGGGGATGTAGGGGCTGGAGGAGGTTACAGAGATAGGGAGGGGGTGTAGGGGCTTACAGAGATAGGGAGGGGGTGTAGGGGCTGTAGGGGATTACAGAGATAGGGAGGGGATGTAGGGGATTACAGAGATAGGGAGGGGGTGTAGGGGCTGGAGGGGATTACAGAGATAGGGAGGGGGTGTAGGGGATTACAGAGATAGGGAGGGGGTGTAGGGGCTGGAGAGGGTTACAGAGATAGGGAGGGGGTGTAGGGCCTGGAGGAAGTTACAGAGATAGGGAGGGGATGTAGTGCCTGGAGGGAGTTACAGAGATAGGGAGGGGATGTAGGGGCTGGAGGGGGTTACAGGGATAGGGAGGGGGTGTAGGGGCTGGAGGGGGTTACAGAGATAGGGCGGGGATGTTGGGGCTGGAGGGGGTTACAGAGATAGGGAGGGGGTGTAGGGGCTGGAGGGGGTTACAGAGATAGGGAGGGGGTGTAGGGGCTGGAGGGGGGTTACAGAGATAGGGAGGGGTGTAGGGGCTGGAAGGGGTTACAGAGATAGGGAGGGGGTGTAGGGGCTGGAGGGGGTTACAGGGATAGGGAGGGGGTGTAGGGGCTGGAGGGGGTTACAGAGATAGGGAGGGTATAGGGGCTGGAGGGGGTTACAGAGATAGGGAGGGGGTGTTGGAGCTGGAGGGGGTTACAGAGATAGGGAGGGTATAGGGGCTGGAGGGGGTTACAGAGATAGGGAGGGGGTGTAGGGGCTGTAGGGGGTTACAGAG
>NC_092772.1:38767388-38777388 GCF_047496795.1 Chiloscyllium punctatum
GTGTAGGGGATTACAGAGATAGGGAGGGGGTGTAGGGGATTACAGAGATAGGGAGGGGGTGTAGGGGATTACAGAGATAGGGAGGGGATGTAGGGGATTACAGAGATAGGGAGGGGGTGTAGGGGCTGGAGGGGGTTACAGAGATAGGGAGGGGCTGGAGGGGGTTACAGAGATAGGGAGGGGGTGTAGGGGATTACAGAGATAGGGAGGGGATGTAGGGGATTACAGAGATAGGGAGGGGGTGTAGGGGCTGGAGGGGGTTACAGAGATAGGGAGGGGCTGGAGGGGGTTACAGAGATAGGGAGGGGGTGTAGGGGATTACAGAGATAGGGAGGGGGTGTAGGGGATTACAGAGATAGGGAGGGGATGTAGGGGATTACAGAGATAGGGAGGGGGTGTAGGGGATTACTGAGATAGGGAGGGGATGTAGGGGATTACAGAGATAGGGAGGGGATGTAGGGGATTACAGAGATAGGGAGGGGGTGTAGGGGATTACAGAGATAGGGAGGGGATGTAGGGGATTACAGAGATAGGGAGGGGATGTAGGGGCTGGGGGGGATTACAGAGATAGGGAGGGGGTGTAGGGGCTGGAGAGGGTTACAGGGATAGGGAGGGGGTGTCGCAGCTGGAGGGGGTTATAAAGATAGGGAGGGGGTGTAGGGGCTGGAGGGGGTTACAGAGATAGGGAGGGGTTGTAGGGGCTGGAGGGGGTTACAAAGATAGGGAGGGGGTGTAGGGGCTGGAGGGGGTTACAAAGATAGGGAGGGGGTGTAGGGGCTGGAGGGGGTTACAAAGATAGGGAGGGGGTGTAGGGGCTGGAGGGGGTTACAGAGATAGGGAGGGGTTGTAGGGGCTGGAGGGGGTTACAAAGATAGGGAGGGGGTGTAGGGGCTGGAGGGGGTTACAGGGATAGGGAGGGGGTGTAGGGGCTGGAGGGGGTTACAGAGATAGGGAGGGGGTGTCGGGGCTGGAGGAGGGTTACAGAGATAGGGAGGGGGTGTAGGGGCTGGAGGGGGTTACGGAGATAGGGAGGGGTGTAGTGTCCTTACCTTTGGTGCGGTTGACCAGTCTGTTCATGAGGTAGGATTTGCCAGTGTTCGGGGGCCCCGATATCGCCACCACCAGGACGGGCTGGGTTATGGCAGACAGCACTTGTATCGCCTTCAGATTGAGGTTGAGGGAACCCAAAGGAGTGAGTTCCAGGAGGTAGATTGCATCGCCGGTCTCCATTCCAAACAGCTCTCCAACACCTGTACAGGAAACACAGTCAGTCCAGAGTTAGGTCAGCAGCAGGAGGCAATTCGGCCCATCCACCCTCTTCTGCTCTGTGCGCTGAAGTCACAATTCTCCATACCCCTTCACTGCCTTGCTTGTCAATAGATCAGCTCAGCCTTGAGTGTCACCAGTAACCCTGCCTCCAGTACCCTCTGTGAGAGGGAGTGTTAGAAGGGGAGGTGGGAGGGAGAGAGACGGGGGAGAGAGAGAGAGAGAGAGGGAGAGGCGGGGAGAGAGAGAGAGTGAGAGGGTGAGAGGGAGGGAGAGAGGGAGAGAGAGAGAGGGACGGTGAGAGAGAGAGAGAGAGAAGGAGATGGAGAGAGGGGGAGAGAGGGGAGGGGAGAGAGAAGGAGATGAAGAGAGAGAGGGAGGGGGAGGGAGAGAGAGAGGGAGAGAGGCAGGGAGAGAGAGTGTGAGATGAGGAGAGGGTTGGAGAGAGGGAGAGAGGAAGGGAGGGAGAGGGAGAAGAACAGCGCGAAAGAGAGGGGGGTGGGGAGAAGGAGGCGGGTGGGGAGAGGGACGGTTAGGGGGACGGGTAGGGCTAAAGTGGGAGGGAGGGGGGGATGGAATGGAAAATTAACAAAATTAACATTTATCGTGAAATCTGTAAAAGAATACCTTCTGAAGTCAATTTAACGCAGACAGCCTGATTTCGCTGAATTCTGTGAACAAACAGCCTGTCCTTGCAAGTTTTGCAAACAATCTCATTGGCAGAGTCAGGGAAAAACACAAGGGCAGTGGCAGTTTTTTTCAACTGTAAAAGAATGGGAAAACAACTCCTTTTGTGGGAAAGGGCTCAAACTGTTCCTAAGCTGATCGTCCCTGAGGTGAGATAAGGCTGAGCAAAGTCTGGTATAAAGGAAACGTGTGAATGATACTTGGGATCCCTTATATAAGGCATTTTGTCAAGCGCAGAGGTTCCCTTTGCAAAGGCCTGTAATAAAATTTTTCTTTGCTCTTGCTAACAGTTGAGTCGAGTCGATTTAATTTCCATGACAGAGGAAGAGAGAGGGAGATGGGAGAAAGAGGAGGAGGGGGTGGGGTACAAAAGGAAAGGGAGGCAGAGAATAAAAGGGTGGGAGGGAGGGAAGGAGAGGGAGTCGGGATGGAGACAGAGAGGGGTAGAGAGAGAGAGGGAGGGAGATGGAGGAAGGACAGAGAGGAGAAAATGGAGGGGGAGACGCAGGAGATGGCGTAGGGAGAGAGGGTGGGACGGTGAGGGAGTGAGAAAAAGAGAGGGAAGGACTGAAAGAGAGGGTTTTGGGGGGGGTGGGTAGAGAGGGAGATAGAGAGGGCGAGAAAGGTGGCGGTTGGAGAGAGGGGAGAGGGTGGTGGTGGGAGAGAGAGAGAGAGAGAGAGATGTTCCTCACCTGATGTACAGGGAGCAGCTGGTGGTTCGGGAAGTTTTAAAAATGGGATTGAAACAGTGAGGTGTTAGTTTGTGAGGGGCCAAGCCCCGATGGGCCGATGGGCCTCTGTCTGTGCCGTTGACTCGATGACTGACCCTGGCAGAGGTGGGGCTGAGGAGCCTCTGAGCTGGTCTATCATGATCCTCCACTTCCTGAGTTCGGGCAGGGATAAATGAGGCAGAGCTCCCCTCCTCTTCACCCTGGCAGAGTGGTAATGTCCCTGGGGTAGGCACTCACATAGACCCCAGGGCATCACCTTCTGGGTGGACAGGTTCAAATCCCACCAGGGCCAATCTAATCCAGTGGGAGGATTGTGGTTCGGAAACCATCTGATGTCCTTGGGGGGAAGGGACACTGCTGGGCTGGATTTACACGTGACTCCAGCCCACAACAGTGCAGCTGCCTCTGAACAGCACCACCCCCCCCCCCCGGAGAATAAACTTGGACCCGGCCACCATCAGCCTCATCCCTTTCACAAATTAATATAAAAATCGGCATTTTAACTGAAGCGAGGGAACACTCCATTCACTTGTCCTCTCCCTCTCTCCTCTTCCCCTCCCCCCTACACTCCCCTCACTCACTCCCCCTCCCCCCCACACTCCCATCCCCCACACTCCCCTCCCTCACACTCACCCTCCCCTACACTCCCCCTCCACTACACTCCCCTCCCTCACCCCCATCCCCCACACACCCCTCCCTCACTCCCCTCACTCACATTCCCCTCCCTCACTCCCCTCCCTCACACTCCCCTCCTCCACACTCCCCTCCCTCACACACCCCCTCCCTCACACTCCCCTCCCCCACACTCCCCTCCCCCACACTCCCCTCCCTCACTCCCCTCCCTCACACTCCCCTCCCCCACACTCCCCTCCCCCCACACTCCCCTCCCTCACTCCCCTCCCTCACACTCCCCTCCCCCACACTCCCCTCCTCACACACCCCCTCCCTCACACTCCCCTCCCCCACACTCCCCTCCCCCCTACACTCCCCTCACTCACTCCCCTCCCCCCCACACTCCCATCCCCCACACTCCCCTCCCTCACACTCACCCTCCCCTACACTCCCCTCCCTCACCCCCATCCCCCACACACCCCTCCCTCACTCCCCTCCCTCACATTCCCCTCCCTCACTGCCCTCCCTCACACTCCCCTCCTCCACACTCCCCTCCCTCACACACCCCCTCCCTCACACTCCCCTCCCCCACACTCCCCTCCCTCTCACTCCCCTCCCCGCACTCCCCTCTCCTCCCATCCCCCACTGTTTTGCCCCTCCTTGCTCTCCCCTCCTCGTCTCTAGTCTACACTAGCCCATCTGAGCCCACTCCACCCACCCCACACTACACTACCACATCCTACCCCACCCTAGTCTTATCGACCACAGCTGACCGAGCACAGCTGCTGCGAAGGGAGGCACCCTGTCACTACTGTCTGTGTGAGAGACATCCATCAGCAGGGACAGGGGACAGGGACAGGGGACAGGGACAGGGGTCAGGGGTCAGGGGACAGGGGTCAGGGGACAGGGGACAGGGGGACAGGGGACAGGGGAGAGGGGGACAGGGGACAGGGACAGGGGACAGGGACAGGGGGACAGGGACAGGGACAGGGGACAGGGGACAGGGGACAGGGGACAGGGGACAGGGACAGGGACAGGGACAGGGACAGGGACAGGGGACAGGGACAGGGGACAGGGGACAGGGGACAGGGACAGGGACAGGGACAGGGACAGGGACAGGGGACAGGGACAGGGGACAGGGACAGGGACAGGGACAGGGACAGGGGACAGGGACAGGGACAGGGGACAGGGGACAGGGGACAGGGGACAGGGGGACAGGGGACAGGGACAGGGGACAGGGACCAGGGGACAGGGGACAGGGGACAGGGGACAGGGACAGGGACAGGGGACAGGGGACAGGGGACAGGGACAGGGGACAGGGACAGGGACAGGGACAGGGGACAGGGACAGGGACAGGGACAGGGACAGGGGACAGGGGGACAGGGACAGGGGACAGGGACAGGGGACAGGGACAGGGACAGGGACAGGGACAGGGACAGGGACAGGGACAGGGGACAGGGGGACAGGGGTCAGGGACAGGGGACAGAGACAGGGGACAGGGGACAGGGACAGGGGACAGAGACAGGGGACAGGGGACAGGGGACAGGGGACAGGGGACAGGGGGACAGGGGTCAGGGGACAGGGACAGGGGACAGGGGACAGGGGACAGGGACAGGGACAGGGACAGGGACAGGGGACAGGGGACAGGGACAGGGGACAGGGGGACAGGGGACAGGGGACAGGGGACAGGGACAGGGACAGGGGACAGGGACAGGGGACAGGGGTCAGGGACAGGGGACAGGGGACAGGGACAGGGGACAGGGACAGGGGTCAGGGACAGGGACAGGGACAGGGACAGGGGACAGGGACAGGGGACAGGGGTCAGGGACAGGGGACAGGGACAGGGACAGGGACAGGGGACAGGGGTCAGGGACAGGGACAGGGACAGGGACAGGGGACAGGGACAGGGACAGGGACAGGGGACAGGGGACAGGGACAGGGGACAGGGGTCAGGGACAGGGACAGGGGACAGGGGACAGGGACAGGGGACAGGGGTCAGGGGTCAGGGACAGGGGACAGGGGACAGGGGACAGGGACAGGGACAGGGGACAGGGGACAGGGACAGGGGACAGGGGTCAGGGACAGGGACAGGGGACAGGGGACAGGGGACAGGGGTCAGGGGACAGGGGACAGGGGACAGGGACAGGGGACAGGGGACAGAGGACAGGGGTCAGGGGTCAGGGACAGGGGACAGGGGACAGGGACAGGGGACAGGGGACAGGGGTCAGGGGACAGGGACAGGGACAGGGACAGGGGACAGGGGACAGGGGACAGGGGACAGGGGACAGGGACAGGGGACAGGGACAGGGACAGGGGACAGGGACAGGGGACAGGGGACAGGGGACAGGGACAGGGGACAGGGACAGGGACAGGGGACAGGGACAGGGACAGGGACAGGGGACAGGGACAGGGGACAGGGACAGGGGACAGAGACAGGGGACAGGGGACAGGGACAGGGACAGGGGACAGGGACAGGGGACAGGGACAGGGGACAGGGACAGGGACAGGGGACAGGGGACAGGGGACAGGGGACAGGGGACAGGGACAGGGACAGGGACAGGGGACAGGGGTCAGGGACAGGGACAGGGACAGGGACAGGGGACAGGGACAGGGACAGGGACAGGGGACAGGGACAGGGGACAGGGACAGGGGACAGAGACAGGGGACAGGGGACAGGGACAGGGACAGGGGACAGGGACAGGGGACAGGGACAGGGGACAGAGACAGGGGACAGGGACAGGGGACAGGGGACAGGGGACAGGGGACAGGGACAGGGGACAGGGGACAGGGACAGGGGACAGGGACAGGGGACAGGGGACAGGGGACAGGGACAGGGGACAGGGGTCAGGGGTCAGGGACAGGGGACAGGGGACAGGGGACAGGGACAGGGACAGGGGACAGAGACAGGGGTCAGGGGTCAGGGACAGGGGACAGGGGACAGGGACAGGGGACAGGGACAGGGGTCAGGGACAGGGACAGGGACAGGGACAGGGGACAGGGACAGGGACAGGGGACAGGGACAGGGGACAGGGACTGGGACAGGGGACAGGGACAGGGACAGGGACAGGGGACAGGGGTCAGGGACAGGGACAGGGACAGGGACAGGGGACAGGGGTCAGGGACAGGGACAGGGACAGGGGACAGGGGTCAGGGACAGGGACAGGGGACAGGGACAGGGGACAGGGACTGGGACAGGGGACAGGGACAGGGACAGGGACAGGGACAGGGGACAGGGGACAGGGACAGGGGACAGGGGTCAGGGGTCAGGGACAGGGGACAGGGGACAGGGGACAGGGACAGGGACAGGGGACAGGGGACAGGGGACAGGGACAGGGGACAGGGGTCAGGGACAGGGGACAGGGGACAGGGGACAGGGACAGGGGACAGGGGACAGGGGTCAGGGACAGGGACAGGGGACAGGGGACAGGGACAGGGGACAGGGGTCAGGGGTCAGGGACAGGGGACAGGGGACAGGGGACAGGGACAGGGACAGGGGACAGGGGACAGGGGACAGGGGACAGGGACAGGGGACAGGGGACAGGGACAGGGGACAGGGGACAGGGACAGGGACAGGGGACAGGGGACAGGGGACAGGGGACAGGGACAGGGGACAGGGGACAGGGACAGGGGACAGGGGACAGGGGACAGGGACAGGGGACAGGGACAGGGACAGGGACAGGGACAGGGGACAGGGGACAGGGGTCAGGGACAGGGACAGGGGACAGGGACAGGGACAGGGACAGGGACAGGGGACAGGGGACAGGGACAGGGGACAGGGACAGGGACAGGGACAGGGGACAGGGACAGGGGACAGGGGACAGGGACAGGGGACAGGGACAGGGGACAGGGGACAGGGACAGGGGACAGGGACAGGGGACAGGGGGACAGGGGACAGGGACAGGGGACAGGGGTCAGGGACAGGGACAGGGGACAGGGACAGGGACAGGGGACAGGGGACAGGGGACAGGGGACAGGGGACAGGGGACAGGGGACAGGGACAGGGGACAGGGGACAGGGGACAGGGACAGGGGACAGGGGACAGGGACAGGGGACAGGGACAGGGGACAGGGGACAGGGGACAGGGACAGGGGACAGGGGACAGGGGACAGGGACAGGGACAGGGACAGGGACAGGGACAGGGACAGGGGACAGGGACAGGGACAGGGACAGGGACAGGGACAGGGGACAGGGGACAGGGACAGGGGACAGGGACAGGGACAGGGACAGGGACAGGGGACAGGGACAGGGGACAGGGGACAGGGGACAGGGACAGGGGACAGGGGACAGGGGACAGGGACAGGGACAGGGACAGGGACAGGGACAGGGGACAGGGACAGGGACAGGGACAGGGACAGGGACAGGGGACAGGGGTCAGGGACAGGGACAGGGACAGGGACAGGGACAGGGGACAGGGGACAGGGACAGGGACAGGGACAGGGGACAGGGACAGGGGACAGGGACAGGGACAGGGGACAGGGGACAGGGGACAGGGGACAGGGACAGGGGACAGGGACAGGGACAGGGGACAGGGGACAGGGACAGGGACAGGGGACAGGGGACAGGGGACAGGGACAGGGGACAGGGGACAGGGGTCAGGGACAGGGGACAGGGACAGGGACAGGGACAGGGGACAGGGACAGGGACTGGGACAGGGGACAGGGGACAGGGGACAGGGACAGGGACAGGGACAGGGACAGGGACAGGGGACAGGGACAGGGGACAGGGACAGGGACAGGGACAGGGGACAGGGACAGGGGACAGGGGACAGGGACAGGGGACAGGGGACAGGGACAGGGGACAGGGACAGGGACAGGGGACAGGGGACAGGGACAGGGACAGGGGACAGGGACAGGGACAGGGGACAGGGGACAGGGACAGGGACAGGGACAGGGGACAGGGACAGGGGACAGGGGACAGGGACAGGGGACAGGGACAGGGGACAGGGACAGGGACAGGGACAGGGACAGGGGACAGGGACAGGGACAGGGGACAGGGGACAGGGACAGGGACAGGGACAGGGACAGGGACAGGGGACAGGGACAGGGACAGGGGACAGGGGACAGGGACAGGGACAGGGACAGGGACAGGGACAGGGGACAGGGACAGGGACAGGGACAGGGACAGGGACAGGGACAGGGGACAGGGGACAGGGGACAGGGGACAGGGGACAGGGGACAGGGGTCAGGGACAGGGACAGGGACAGGGGACAGGGACAGGGGACAGGGACAGGGACAGGGGACAGGGGACAGGGACAGGGACAGGGACAGGGACAGGGACAGGGACAGGGACAGGGGACAGGGGACAGGGGACAGGGGACAGGGACAGGGGACAGGGACAGGGGACAGGGGACAGGGGACAGGGACAGGGGACAGGGGACAGGGACAGGGGACAGGGACAGGGGACAGGGACAGGGACAGGGACAGGGGACAGGGGGACAGGGGACAGGGACAGGGGACAGGGGACAGGGGACAGGGGACAGGGGTCAGGGACAGGGAACAGGGGACAGGGGTCAGGGGACAGGGACAGGGACAGGGACAGGGACAGGGACAGGGGACAGGGGACAGGGGACAGGGGACAGGGACAGGGACAGGGACAGGGGACAGGGGGACAGGGGACAGGGACAGGGACAGGGGACAGGGACAGGGACAGGGGACAGGGGACAGGGGACAGGGACAGGGGACAGGGGACAGGGGACAGGGGACAGGGGTCAGGGACAGGGAACAGGGGACAGGGGACAGGGACAGGGGACAGGGGGACAGGGGACAGGGGACAGGGGACAGGGGACAGGGACAGAAGGACAGGGGACAGGGACAGGGGACAGGGGACAGGGACAGGGGACAGGGGACAGGGGTCAGGGACAGGGACAGGGGACAGGGGACAGGGGACAGGGGACAGGGACAGGGGACAGGGGACAGGGACAGGGGACAGGGGACAGGGGACAGGGACAGGGGACAGGGGACAGGGACAGGGGGACAGGGGACAGGGACAGGGGACAGGGGACAGGGACAGGGGACAGGGGACAGGGGACAGGGACAGGGGACAGGGGACAGGGACAGGGGACAGGGGACAGGGACAGGGACAGGGGACAGGGACAGGGGTCAGGGGACAGGGGACAGGGGACAGGGACAGGGGACAGGGGACAGGGACAGGGGACAGGGGACAGGGGACAGGGACAGGGACCTCACCGGCCCGTGGCTGGGAGACCGCTCTGTTGAAGAGGTTAATGTGGCTCCAGAGGTGAAATGTGGAAAGGTCTCTGTCATTGACGCTAACGTCGGGAAGAGAGAGAGGGATGAGGGGCACAAAGAGAGGGGTGGGAGAGAGGGATGAGGGAGAGAACGAGAGAGCGGAGGAAAGAAGGTGGAGAAAAGGAGTGAGAAAGAGAATGGGTAAGGGAGGTGAATGGGGGGGGTTAGGGAGGGGTGTGAGGGAGGGGTGTGAGGGTGGGGGGTGAGGGAGGGGGTGAGGGAGGTGAGTGAGGGATGGGGGTGGGGGAGGGGAGTGGGGAGGGGGTGAGGGAGGGGTGTGGGGGAGGGGTGTGAGGGAGGGGGTTGGGGGAGGGGAGTGAGGGAGGGGATAAGGGAGGTGGTGGGGGAGGGGGGGTGGGGGAGGGGAGTGAGGGAGAGGGGTGGGGAGAGGAGTGAGGGAGTGCAGGGGAGTGAGGGAGGGGAGGTGGGGAGGGGAGTGAGGGATGGGGTGAGGGA